>NW_020187123.1:21008-58103 GCF_900000015.1 Plasmopara halstedii | reverse complement strand
GAACACTTCTGTTCAAAAACGAAACTGTATTGAATTGTTTTAGTTACGACAGAGCCGCCAATATCTAAGATCCTAGGTTTTCCAAATTAATTTAGTAATACCTTGTTGATGTAGCAAGACCTGATCAATAAAGTAATATGCATTGCTACTGGCAATCCTGCCACGTGGTGGCTACACCATAGGTGTACAGCCGCGCGACCCGCCTTTTCTCATAAGGGCACGTGTAACCTCGTTACATGGGTGCACCCTGGGTCCTTGCCCCTGGGAAGAGGCAAAGTTTACTTGTGCAGTACGTTTTTCCACTAGCAGGTGAGACCCAACCTAGCTCCAAGCCCACGAGGTGTTTAATAATAGCGTCATGCTGGTCGTGGGATGATTGAGACTGCTGATAGCATGAACGTAAGTCGATTAGCTTCCACTGCCACGTCCATATCATAATCTACAAATCGCAAGGTCCAGCATCAAACGACACTCGAGTCGGACGTCTGTTTTGCTGTAAATTTGATAAACGACGTGTAAAGCATTACTTTATCAGTCACAAAAACAGTTTAATAATTCTAAATTTTCTCACTCCTGGCTAGTTTTTATAAAGGCATTCGGATCATAGTCAACGAGCCATTCTCTGTGCGTTTGTTAAAACGAATTTATTTTCCTCTGTGCAAGGCGCGAAAACCCTGTTGCATGACAGCCGGACAGTTTCGCTAGTATTTTCGAAACCGGAGCTTGATTTTAGATGTAGGCAATTCGCACGGATAGAATATCGCTCTGAGGGGGATGGAAGGGAAAAACAATTTAGCGCGGACAGAAGTATGGACGTGGGCCTCACCGCATAGTCTAGCACAAAGAGTTTGCCACCTTCATGCTGGTACTAGTGTCGCCGTCTATATCGGCTCTAATGGGGGGTTTTCACAGTGCAAGGTAACATTTTAAGTCCGAGATTGTCAGAATTAATCTGGCTTTGCTCTTTGTATTTGTAGCCATTTCAAATTTCAATTCTTATCGAGTTATCCATATCCACACTTATTGATAAATCTCTTTCAATATCCAATCTTATGATTTTTGATCTTAAAGTTGTCAATCCGAAATCGAAATCCCAAATTTGCGATCATGTCCGACTCAGTGAATACTGAGCGGGCCAATCGTTCGCTGCTTGAAATGGTGAATGAAGCTCAACATCGTCTGCAACACATGGAGATCTCGTGCCAACAGATTCTTCCTTCTACAGGCTATACCAGTCCTCAAAGTGTACATGACCCCTTGTCAAATGATCCTAAAGTCTTGCAGGTGCAGGTTGCTCAACTTCGGACGCAGTTGCTGACTGCGGTGACACTTCGCGAAAAGGAAGACGTGAATTTTCGACAAGCGGCACAATATGCAGCAGCAAAAGGCACAGCAAACGGAGTATTACATGCGCTGTTCGACCAAGCAAGTGCCGGCAAGACGGAGGTGCTTAAGATGTACCTGGATACGGGATCAATCCCCACCCGCGACGGTTTAAGACATTGGAGATTAGATCTCTGTTCCATACGGAACGAGACTGGAGCTTCGCTTCTCCACGTGGCCGTGGGAGTTTCTACAGCGAAACAAAGCGTCAAAATAAAACTCGTGAACATGCTTTTGGACAGAGTAGGCTTTGACCCGACTGTAAGGGACGTGGTAGGCAACACTTAAATCCTCATCTTGTCAAGTGTAGTGCTTTCGATGTGTTTACTGGTTGGTGCTATTGATAATAGTATGGGCAGACTCCGCTTCATGTTGCAGCGATGAGTGGATATTCAGAGGTGGGCAGACATCATTGTGAAAATGCTCGTCGCTGGTGCTAACTGACATTTGAGTACATAGGTGGTCGATACATTACTTGAACGAGGTGCTGACCCATTGGCTCAAGACAGATCTGGTCTGACGGCACTGTCATTAGTTCGAACTCTATCGAGACCTCCAGAGGAAGTCGTACAAAAACTTTTGAAAGCAGAAAAAGTGACAATTCAAAGTGCGAGAATTTCACTTCGTGATCAGTGTGTGGTTTTCTATTCTGATATCCTGTGTATTTGACCTTGTTGATCCTACCATTTATAGACATGATGCAAGAGTCAATCTCAATACCGCTTTCAGTATGCATGCATGGATTCCTGGAGCGAATCAATCGTCTGATAAACAATTTTGACTGGATTTTGATACATGACAGAAAGCGCTTATGTCAGCAGTATTTCTTCAAGGACTATCTCGATTCGCTCTGAAGCAACACTCTAACGCTTTCGCGCATCAGACGACAACATTAGTTCATGCATTGCTTGAAGGTAAGTAAAAAAAGATCATGATAGTCGCCTATAAAATGTCAAACTTTCCTTTACCAATAGAGTGCTGTGTACTTTGCCAGAATCGCATGATGGCAGCATTGAGTTTGATCGTGTGATTCAAAAGCGAGTTCCTATGCTCTTTGATGTCGTTCCTGCCACTCAAGTTGTTCGCTTGAAGTCAATTTTTCTAAGAACAATGTTCAAGGATCCAAATTTTATTGATGAACTTAAGATCGAAGCGAATGGATACGGTTTATCACTGGTAACGCCTGCATCGGCCGTCGGATCGCTCACTGGTCCGACTTGGACTTCAGTCTTGTTGAAGCTTATCCAAGGTGTTCAGCTAGAAATGGCGGGATGGACTCAAAATGACATCCATTTCGATGATGTACCAGCTCATGTTGACAGAAACGTCATCATGAAAGATAGCATTGACAATGTTACGTCGCCACCATCTCGCAAATGGTCGACGTCCTCTTCCTTTACGTCCACCGACACAGATTCGTGTTCAGCCTTGCGCTATGCTGATCAAACATCATTCGTCGCTCAAACACGTGCTGTCTGGTATTACGCGGTGTTGTTCAAGGCCTCAACAAGTGCTTTTCCAGGGACCTTAACGGTGACACCAGGAAGCACTATTGCCGTGGCATCAGAAGATGTATCGAAGTATTTTCCTCTGGATGACCGACTTACGATCGGCTCAGCAGAATACTTTGCGGTAAGTTATGACTCAAAGTCCCGTGCTATCAGGCTAGGTAGGTCTCCACTTGAGCCGTGTGATGAAGTATATCAAGTTGTGAACAGTATAATGTTTGCAGATCGTGGGTACGATGGAAGAGCACCTGCCACTTTGACGGCATATCTGAGCGGATCAAGCCCTTCTGGACCCCCTCCGAATATTGCGGTGAAACGAATATGGGAGCGAGAACCAGGGAATAAATACGAGGATCAAATGAGCAGCGAGCAGGTATGTTTCGGTGACATACGATCGTGCACTTTGGATCTATGCTCAGCTTACTGTCGAGAGCAGGAGCTGTTTCAAGATTACCAATTTTTAGATCCCGAAAGCGAGTATGAAGTGGCAATTAAGCTCGGCCCGATCCCGAGCGGACAAGATGCAAGAGGCATCGTTGCTGAGTGGAAGCGGACAGCAAAAGAGTTGTTTGACTCGCGGAAGTAAGCCATCATAACGTTTAGCATACTCATACTACAGCTGACCAGCTTGGTTGTGTCTGTGCAGATGCATATCTGAAATGCCATGTTGCCAATACTATTGTTCACAACGTAGTGGTCATTCGTTGGTACGTGTGTAACTCATGTATCATATCAGCTTGCTATTTCTTATTTATTTGTGAATATGTCAGTGTCTAGGAACTCTTGCTGCAATAGGACAGGGTCTAGCTAAACGTCGTCTTGGTCGTATAACATTTTCAAAGCCTTCAAAGCCTCGTGCCTCGCTTCAACGGCTTCAAGATCGTTTCAAGGGGACAGAAGCTTGGCCTGGTTCACCGTCAAAGTCTGCAACGACAAATCCACCGTAAAAATATCGTGGTGACAATTGCAAGTAGGCGATTACTTTGACTGAAATATGCAGCAGCATTAATTTATGTACAAGCTTTTCTTTGTGTTCCAGAATGTGTTTCTCGTAGCCTAAACAGCACTTTTCATCCACAAATCCGTGTCCATTAAACAAACTGCAATAAGAGTTATACCGTGACAGTACGCGCTTTCATTGATGTACAGATTAGCAAATTTCTTTCATTGCCAGAGATGAGTTTTGCTTCTTAAGAAACCGTTGGTCGAATACCACGAATCCGTAATGACAGCTGAATGTCTTTCACTTGTAACGTCATGCGCTTACCGTGGATAGCACACAAATTCCTGTAGGTCATTCAGATGGAAACAACCAGATTAGCCATTTATTGTACTAAAAATTCATCTGTCAAATTAACGTACGCGTCTTCGAAGGTGCGTACAAGGTACGTCTCGGTAGCTTCTTGCAGCGCCAGCAACGCTTCAGCTTGCCAGCGGTAATCTATGCCAGTGAACTCCGTTTGAATTTCTCGCACTACGCGAGCAAAGGGAAGTTTTCGCAGCAGTAATCGAGTGGAGCGCTGCAGCAGTCGAATCTCCCGAAGCACCGCTTCGCCTTGGCTCCTTTTTCGCTTTATCGACTGTGTGGTACCTGCAGGACTGCTAGGTCGTCGACGTGGTGGCACGGCCTTGCGCTTTCGCCTAGGAGCTGTGGGCGTTGCATGTATAGCAGCTTGGCGGCCTACAGGAACCACTGACGGCCGACGAGCAGGCAAATTTGGCGGTGGCGACGGCGCCGACCGTGAGGATGCAGCCGACGCTGTGGTAGTAAGGGCCGCACTGGTGGAAGCAGGTGCTTTAGGAGATCCAGGTGGTGTCGATTCATCGGTACCGCTGTCTGTGATGCTACTACTGGACGCATCACTTCCGGGTGACGCCGATGACATGGTTATATAAAATTTACTTAAATGTAGAAGTTGTGTAATGAATAAAAATGGTTTCTCATATTCAAATTGTATTCTCACTTATCCCCATTTTTTCCACTCCATTCCGTCTGGGGCTGTTCGTTCTTTCTCATAATCCTTTTCGGCTACTTCTTTCCAGTTTGTTGATAATACAGTGCCTCCCGATGTTTGCTAAGTAACGTTCATAGCAACATACATCAAAGTCTGACAAAACGAGATTAGAAAAACAAAGCAAGCACGTACGAAAGATTTGTTCATGGCCTTGCGAGTATTTTCATCGGCCTTTGCATAGATATCGCGGAAAAGCTTTTGCATTGCCTCTTCACCCTCTGGCTTTTCCGCCTCCAACTCGTCACCGATGGTTTTTTCGATTCTGTTCCAATCGCGATTGCTAGCGTATGGACGCGGCACTTGTTCTGGTTTGGCCTCGAAAACGGCAGCAGGTCCTGTTAGTACTTGTGTACTTGATTTGTACGTAACCTCTTCAAGCTTGTCCCAATGCATGCCGATGCTTTTCTTTTTAAGTTTTAATTCCAACTTCGAGCTCAAAACCTGATACGAACTTTCATCCGGGACAATTTCATCGAAAAGAGCTTCGTTGTAAGCCTCGACAATGTCATTGTCAAGTTTGATCCGGACTAAAAGCCTCGTTGGCTCGATTGTAATTTCGACATCATCTTGAGGTAAATTTTTCTGAAGAATTGCGAGTGTCACATGGGTACTTGACTGGTACCAATCATGGCTAGCAATGTCATTATACTACGTCAATTGCTACGCCTGATCATTCTCACGAATAATTCGTACCGGATCACTGACTTGGCGGGTAACGGCGCAATTGCAGCAGCCCCACAGTCACTTCCTGCTGAGCGTTGCACTGACACAGGATCATCCGATATGATCAGATCGGCCTCATTTTCACCTGCAATAGACGATGCAGCTAGATTTAAAAACTTGGATCCACAGCACATCACCTGACATTGTACTCACTGTCAAGCTCGGCATCACACTTGCGAATCCACGTTTGAAAGCGCTTTATTAGAGCTTCGTTAACCTGAGGCGTCGCCTCTTTGCCGTTCTGAAACGATTGTTTGGCCTCTGCATACTTTTCAAGCTCAAACTGAGCCATGCTGCAGTCCTCGTTAGTTTGAATCATTCGTCATCGCTGCATTCCACTCACCCGTGACGCAAATGCGCCATATACAGGGTTGGATCCAATTTAGTTGCTTGCGAAGCGTCGCCTTCGGCTTCGTGCAACTTGCGCAGCTTCAAATACACAGCAGCGCGCTTAGAAAGAACCTCTGCATTCTCTTGCTGATGTTTTAGTGCACGTGTATAGCTCTGCAATGCCTCATCGTATGCTTCATCCACGAACAGCGAATTGCCTTCATGTAAGAACTCCATTTCACAAAGCTTTTGGTCGTTTAAAAAGTCTGGTAATTTACTATCAGAACTAAAAAATGAGCTAATTCTGGTATGGTATTGAGCTACATTTGCTTGATTTTGGAAACTGCATACACCGTTTTATCGTATTGACATAATAACTTATTACTACAAAAAGTTTATCAATCGCTTGAAATGCAGTATTCCTTTTGAGAGGTTAGACAACGCTTCACGACCGATTTCTTGGGTAAGTATTCAAAAATTTAGTTAAAAATACAATAATGTAAATAATGTCTAAAACAGCGTGTTACGATATCCCACTCCTCTTCACACACGAACTCTTCTGCTTAGTTAATTGCATTTTGCAATCTGGGTACGCTTTGGAAAGCTAAATTTCACCTTAAACTGCAATTCAATTCGTTACCGCTTCAGAGGCCTCCAATTTATTGGTTCAGTTGCGCTATTTGGATAGTGAGATGATGACTCGTTTAAATAATGAATACACTAAGAGAAAGTCAACGTGCTGCAATGAATGAATATCTGACCGGAGACGTTTGTCATCCGACGGCTTGATGAGCAAGGGAAGGTTCACTTTCATGTGGAGTAGATTGTGGGTTGATTCTTTCTTCGGTGCTGTAACAGGTTTTTGGAGGGCAAGAAGAAATTTTACTACGAAGGAATCTCATTTGAGTGCCCACTTCGCAATTTTACCCTCGCGCCGTTTTGACTGATGACCTGGCACCCATTCGACCGATACCTCATAATAAGACGAGTCAGCATTGCGCAGTGCGTTGCGCTTCACACTATCAATCGGAACCCGGCTTATTTCAAGCTTGTTGCTTGGATGCTAGCGACACCAGCAGGCTCATGGTGGTAAGCAGGACAGTTTATAACAGAACTTGAAATGGTGAGCGCTCTCTTGACGCCTCCGCCGTGCTTTAAACTTCACGTTCAACAAATTTTTTTGGATGCCAACTTCGCTAAAGCTGGCTTTTAGCGCCAAAAATCGGTAAAGGGTGCGCTCCTTTTCTACAGAGTGCGCAAATTGAGCAATGTACTCTACGACCTTTTTGCTACTATATAGCTCCAGATGTTCGGATATAATGAAGGGCTAACTTTTTCGGCCGCTGCTGCTTTAGGTGCAAACATTTTTTAGCTTAGGGTCATAAAGCTCTTTTAGGGTGACGTTGGAGCGACCGATTCGCTCCTGGAACGATCGATTGGTTCACCTTCTTACATGGTGAAAGCTTCGCTACGGCGCGGCGGGTTGATTTCATTTGATCGAGTTCATAAGCACGATGCGATTTAGTCTGCGAAATGGTTGTGATGTATGCAATTGCGTTGACGCGAACTCGGCTCGCTGATACAGGACAGCTCTTTGTGAAAAAGCTGGTGAAATTCTCGATGGAGTCGTCACACGTCTTGCCGTAAGAAATGAACATGGAGTGCTCGATAGGTTTGATGTAGCGTAATAAACACCATATTTTCGGGAAGGAACGACTTACGCTTTGCGCAGCATGGCTGCCGTAATCTTTCGCTTAGACGAAGCTTAGTTAAGGTCGGTGACCTTCGTTCAATACTTAGAACTAGCACGAGTGTAGCGGATCGCAATCCACTTACTGCAAAAGTCATTACCACCTTAACCCGGGACTAATTAACTCTCGCGTCTAAGACGTAACTAAATTCTCGGTTTATTTGCGGCACAGCCGCCTATATCTAAATCTGTAGGTTTTCCATTTAGATGGTGAAACATTATTAAATGTTTAAGTACTGGCAGTCTAGCCACGTACTGAAGTATTGTTTAAGTCTGACAACACCATCTTGTGTGACCCACACCCTTCAAAATATGGCACGTTAGACCCCCCGTTACACAATGGCTCATGGTCAAGGCATCGATGCCGCGAGGAGTAACTGCATCAAAGAGATTCTTGTCTGTCTCACTGTCTTATCGTGTATAAATAGTTGGTCTTCGGTTGAAGGATTGCTCTTGATTACAGTGGCTTGTTGACCCATGCGAGCACTAGTAGGTAAAATGAGAGAAAATCCACTTGCTTTCGGATGCAGTAGATGCCTATTAAGCATTCATATTTTTGCAATGCGTGAAAAGCCGAATGATTGTGATCCCAATCGGAAAACATCTGATGGAGAAAAGGAAAGAGTAAGTTTTGTAGCATGACGTATGTGATCATTGAAAATTGACACTGCTCTCGAACAGATCGAGAACGAGGCACAAAATAAGCTGCAGAAAGTATGCAAATAAGTGTAAAGAAGAACTCCTTATAACATTTGTGCTTTTAGCTTCACAATATGTGATACATAGAGTTTAATCGTAATTGTAAAGCAAATTAAATCAATAT
Source organism: Plasmopara halstedii (assembly GCF_900000015.1). Classification (NCBI taxonomy): domain Eukaryota; phylum Oomycota; class Peronosporomycetes; order Peronosporales; family Peronosporaceae; genus Plasmopara; species Plasmopara halstedii. The sequence continues at coordinate 49,571 of NW_020187123.1, read as the reverse complement.
CACTCCAGGCAAGACGTCATTCCAAACAGGTATCACTTTTGTTTTTAAAGCAAAATTTTACCTTGTCTTTTGAGAGGTTCGCTCTTTTGTGAAGCGTGTCACTCCATCCCTTGTGCGTTAGCTAACACGATCACTAAGAGTCAAAGTCTTCACTATGTAATATTCACGTCAATCCTATTGCAATGGTGCGCCAAAACAAAAGGGCCCGCTAATACCTCGCTCGAAGGGATATATCATGAAGGTTCAACATGTTTATGAGATACTTTTTCCAGCTATTACGTAGATTTTCAAATGTACCACTATAAAATTTGAGCAGCGTTGAGTATGCAGCAGTAATCTGAGGGCTAACAACTTTAGCTACAATGGCTGCTGCTATCTGAGGATATTCGGTTGGTTGCACAGAACACGCCTTCGTATCGCAGAAGTCACACTCAGAACTTGAAAAATCGTTTTAGTGCGCCCAGCAATTTTTTTTTAACAAAATTCAAGTCTAACTCTAGATGAAAATCGCAGGGATCGTTTTGTCGTTTTTTTAGAGTAGAACGACGATATATGGGCGCGCTCAATGCTGAACACAAGTGCCTATTACGACGTATTAACTTATATGCAATTGGGCATACTAAGGTTGTTTTCCTTGTTTAGGCGAGATAATGAGTATATATCATCGAGCCGCCTCATCAAAACTGACCAATTCTATATGATGTCAGTAACAGGCTGAGACCTACTTTTGGTGGAACAAATAGTACCAGAGGAGATGCTGATTGGGTTACCTTGATGGATAGGTTCGTCAACGGGGATCCCGTAGGGCACCAAATTCCAAGGGTATAGCGACATTCCAAACAAAATTCACAAATTCACACGGTGAGGGCTATTTAGATTTACTTGAAGTATGCTATCGTCGAAGAGGTGAGGCGAAGGGCGACTTATATTTTTAGAATAAAACGTGATGGCTAAAATCATCGTTCCTTCGTTTGTATGTATGTGTGACGTCATAGACGCTTTTTAACGATTTTAAAACTATAAAGCTTCCTCTGGCGACAGCTTTAAGCTAAAAAAAGCTGGTCTGGCTAGTGGCAAGTGGCAAATTGTACATGCTTCTGATACGTCTAATGTAGTCACCATTCTGGTGCAAGCGTGTATTCCTAGAATGACGTAATACTATAGCATGGCAGGTTGCACCTCGTTCAGTCCTCGTGATCCAATCGATGGGCGTTGCCAAGCATTCATGGGAAAATTGACATTTTTATCACTCACTGAGTGAGTACTATAGACTGCAGTATCCGGAAATAGCTGGTAATGTTCACGCACTGTCGTAGGTAAGTTCATTCGGATGATATGCTCTGAGAGTGACTGGCAATTCCATAGGAACTGTCAAGCTCATCAGCTCCATTAAATCGTCAGGTTAGGCAGCTAATCATCCAAATAATATCCAAACATGATAATTTCTATAATTGGTTCTGCACAAACCTGGTAAGAAGAATTTACCATAGTCGTGCAGAGCAACTGAGTCAAATGTGGCTAAATAGATGAAGCACTGTTGGGGTGTATGCGCTATAATGAGCGGTTTGTCAAATGAGATAGAGTATGTTTACGGCGCTGACACGATCCTATTCCCGGTTGCTTTATGAAAAAAGGATTTGTTGCTGGTAAATCCCGAAGATATTATGCACATTGAATTGCCTCTGGACGTGTTTGGCCAGGGCAACTGATTCCGCGAATACAGCTCAATATATGCCGAAACAGCGCGACTCCTCATCAATTGCCTGAATAATGTCAAAGGGTTCTGGGTATGACAGAAGAAATATCATCAGATGTGAAAGAGAGTCTGATATACGCTTTGATTTTGGCACTTTTGAATTCGGGTTGGCCACTTTATGCCATTTAATTTGGCTTTTACTATAGACTTTGGTTCCCTCGAAGTAGATACCAAACGTTTTTCAATGCGTGGTCGCATTTAAGTCTCGCCGGTTCTAAACGACAAAGAGACTAAATATTTTTCACGACAAATAATTACTTGTTGTGTATTCTAATTATGTCAAGTTCAAAATGTACCGAACTGGCTCTAAGCCGTTTGAGATCTCTACATATCATGGGTCGCTGTGCACAACGATATCATCACCGCATCTCTCGTAGAATACGGCAAAATAGTTTTCAAGAATACGTGTGACGTGAGGTAAGCCGAGTCATCTTGATGAAGTGGTGAATGCACTTTCGCGTCGCCCGACTATGATTTGTCGTACGTCATGATAGTGTCATCTCCAATTGATGAGGAGATGCATACTGTGTATTCAACAGACGCAACATATGTCGCGTTGTTGAAAGCTTTGGAAAGCAAGTAGTTTGTAAATCCAGATGTCGCTTTGGCAAAGCGTTCGGCCCATGATTATACACGCCGAGCCGTATCATAAGGACTACCGCTTACCAACTAATACATGTTGAGCCACAATTATATATTGCTCACAAATGATGTCGTTCTCTGCCGAGATAGCCAAGTTATGTGCCTCGATCGGTATTCTGTACTATACTTGGGGTCCTGTACATGATGCACAACCGCACGTTGAATAGTGCGCATGTGAAACCTGTCAGCATAGAAAAACTCACGATTCATGCGTCAGTGCCTTCAAAAAGTCTGCCATTTTCTGGAGTCACTTAGTACTAATATCCGTTTTGGGCTTTCAAAAGACGTGCACAGCATTTTAGCCATATGGAGCGTCCATGATAGATAGCTCATCGCGCTGCTGCCAGCGATACCATATTTGGCGAATATTCAATCAAGCTGCTCTGCAACAAATTAGTTCGCCAACATAGTCATGGTGTTGGTTCAAATGTCTGTGCTGTACAGCAAAATTTTGGCAAACTTTGTCGAATGTGCTGGGTACCGAATCGGACAACCCAAGCGCTGTATCCGCAGACAGTTCGCCAGACAAAACTCGTCGGTCGTGCAATATAGAGAGAATATATTCTAATGCGCTTGCACTAAAGTACGACAGTGCCACAGCAAGTTGCTGTTGCTCACCCATACTGCGATGTCACTACTGGCTTTTACGAAACCTTTGGCTTACCCCGCGTTAATTTTACATCAATCAAAGTGTCTATGTCCTTGTGGACGCTGTTAGTAGGATTCAGCTCGATGATATCAATTTGGCGACACTTCGTACCACAATCGCAGATTCAATCTCAATGCGATCGAGTATTTTGCGCCGAGTGCCCAATACTTTGGCCGAGAGACAGGATGTGCAAGAGCAATAGGCCGATAGTATCCGTACATGAAACCACTTTGTCACACTGTTCACAATACCGACCTATGCGGCACCAGCAGTCTGTAAGACCGCCGTCCAAGCTTCATCGGTCCGGCTATGGTCGCAACAAAAAGGAAGACACACTTCTGTAAACCCTACATGAATGCAAACACATTTTGCGTTTTACGTGGTCTTTTGGTTTTAAGCCATGTCATGATTTCGCATATTCGTGTGAGTCCGTGTGAAGCACTCTGTTTGGAGCATGGCGGTGCCTATATAATTCGGCTACGTGACCATCTGCACTAGAGCAGCAACACGGCTCTAAGCATTTGCAAGTGCCCCAGTCCACAAAGTGCAATGGCGTAGCTAAAAGCGCGCATCCGAAATCTGATTCGTGTCAGTTTCGGCGACAAGTGAAGACTCTTTGTTAGGTCGACGTCCCGCCGTAACTGAAAACGCTCATGAGAATTAGCGGTGAGAAGTTGTCCTCCTGCTCGATAAATGGGGGGTGGCAACTCTCATGTAAAGCGATTAGTTGGTGAACGGGCTCACCAAGACAACAAACAATTTCTGGTGAAACATGAGAGAGATACTTACCTCAAAACCCTTTGTGAACTAGATGATCTACTTTGTCTGGTTTGGCCGGGTGCCACTTATAATTTGGCGCGTCATGCGGTATTTTCTTCCCAGGATGTAGGACAGGGCTGCCCGGCGCAATGATCTAATCACTAGCAAGAGAAGCCCAAACTTATTGCACACAGTAGCTGTACCATCAGGATGACAAAGCTGAAGAGTTGTTTCTGGCGGGAATTTATGCGGCAAGTTACCACTCTGACAACCAGGTCGTGCATTGTATTTCGCGAGCTCAACATTAAACAATGTCCCAGTATGATGTCTACCTTGCAAAACCTGGCTGTATAGCTATAGAACTGGTAATGCGACGTGTCATCTTAACTCAGTGCGCGGTGTCAGTACGATGACTCTGCATAGCTATGTAAAGGCTCTGTTGTGGTGCTGCGGACAATTTCTGATGGTATTAATCCATAAACACTGCATGAGATGTCGGAGCGAAGCACCGTGAGCACTTCACCTTTCCGACCTCTCGTGGATCGATCCAACAGCGAATTTGGGTCGTTCGCGAGGACTTTGTGCTTAAATATCGTTTCGATGTGGAACTTGAACGCTGAGAGTGCGTACTATCTACGAGATTAGTTTCTTGGACGCTCGAGGCCGAGTTTTTTCGCAAAACTTATCGCTTCTTTCGCGCTTTCAGACGGGCCAACTTGGCTCCTTTAGCCAGATGCAACTTATCATTTTCGAGTCAGACGTCGTAATGAGATCAACGATGGCTGTCGTATCACATTCTACAATAGAAATGGTCACGATGTGCAGAGGTATAAAGCGTTTCAACTTCTGAGAAATTCTCAATGACGGAAAATGGTTATGCTGTTTGCATCTCAGTGAGGGTGAGGTTGTCAGGTAGGGACTCAAAAAAATAATGCGAGTAGTCTCATCGGAGAATACCTGATTGCAACAACAAGAATTGCCTGATGGTCGTCAAACACGGCGGTCGCGTCTTCTTAATTGCTCGGTAAGCCATGTGGACACGAACGGAGAGACTGTCAATACATTTTACGCTCATAAGAGCTGGTAATATTAGATGCAGTGGTAAAAGTAAAATTTCAGGCTCACTAGATGCTTAGTAGGTGCTCACTGTTGCACAATATTTCTCAAAGGCAAACGAAGGGTGAAAATACATATTGACGGGGAGAGGGCGTTACGGGGTACGTTCCGTATGGTGGTGCTCGTAAACCATACACTATTGACACTATCGCTCCTTTTAAGCGCAGAAGGGTAGTATTGTGCTGTATTCTGGTGTGATAAGGGGGTGGTTTTCTAGAAAAAAGAGGTCTGTCAAATATGTTAGCAGCTTGTCTCACGCTATGCAGTACATCGTGGTTGATTGACAAACAGAAAAATGCAGAACCTATTTGAATTACATTAGCTTTGAATAAGAAAGTTACGACTCTTCAAGTCAAAGCATTTTACAATGCTCGTTGCACAAATAACAAAACGAACCTCGTGTTTGTGACTAGGGTAGCCACCATAACAGAAGGTTTACAAGAGCTGTTTTAGTGACATTGACAGGCTAATTTTAAGGCTTATAAAAGCATAAATCGATCTTCAATACGATAACAAAAAGAATCATCTTTCTTCCCACAAATTCAGAAGGTTCAGTTAGATGGACGAGTTACTAAGAGTTACCATGTTAACGAATCGTTGCACCTTTTCCCATAGAGGCGCAATACCAAGTGATCGCCAATTTGCGACCCTTTGCAGGTAAGTTGGACGATGACCCTTTTAAGGTAAGTTGGACGATGATGTGATTCCATTTTTACAGCATAAGTTGTTAATAAGTAGCAAGAAAAGCCTCACGCCAGCAGGGTACTATCCCCTTCTACCACTATCTAATATTTAGGTAGGATACCACACAAAATCATACAGTTACCTTCACGAGAGGCGTTACAGCATTACTGCTAGTAAACCTGCTGGGCTGAAACACATAAGCAAAAAGACTGTCATGAAATAGTAAAATCTAATTCTAATTCAACACATTACTAGCAGTCGCGCTGAAAAAATCGTGTACGGTAAATTCGCTTAAAATGTCTGCTTTTCGTCAACAAGACTGTTTATACGGCTTCAATCTTTTGCTGGGCAGATATAAGGGTGGAATTAAAAACGACAAGACACACGTAGAGGACCGGAGACGCGCTTTGAACCATAAATAGATACGTTAGATAAAGTAGATTGGTGGCAACATGCCCTTCATCGTCATCCTCGAAGTTCTATTTACTGGATAGAAAGGTTATGTTACTTCCAACTGATCAGACCTCGCAGCTGTCGCCAGCGTAAAATATTTACCATCCAGTCAGTATCAGTCCGGAGTCAGTTTTCTGGAAAAACTCGGCGCCGATCGTCTGTTCTATATCCCAGTCCCGCCTTTAAGTCGAGTTTCGACAAGTCTGCCTCTTAGTCTTCACTTTATTTGTTCCGATGGGTTCGACTGATCCGCTTGTGACGCTGGACGCCGTCGTAGCTGACCCACATCTCCATGCGCTGTTCCTGCAGCATCTCTCGACGTCAGACCCAAAAGGATTTGCTCGTTTGCTTTTCCTTGTTAGTGTCGACGAGTTTAAAAAAGTATTAACGACCGACAAACACATTACGGAGCCCGAAGTGGACGCACAAGCACATCGACGTCAATACGCCAGTAAAATTATCACCAAGTTTATGAGCCCCGATGCATTTCTTGATATTGCGTCTGAAAACTTGCACATTCTAAACAAATCTGTCTGGAACTTTGGTAAACTATTGCGCAACGACTTGATGCTCTATTCTGGTTTAGCTGCTAAGAAAGACTTGTTTCAAGACGCTGAAGTAGCTGTTAAAAGAGCGCTTCAGCCTAGTTTCTGTCAATTTGCGGCTACAGCTGAGTTCAAAGCGATTGTGGCTAATTCTAGGCTCACATTTGCTGACGATGACACTACAGGTGAAGATCAGCAGATAGACGAACGCTCCTTTCCTTCAGTACGTGACAGCTCGCCAGCATCCATTTCGAACGTCCGTGCACGGCGCTCATCATTTTTGACTTTAGAGCGAGTATTAGGCAACAGAAGATTGTGCAGTGTCTTTTGGGTCTTTTTATTCAAGGAACGAACTCATCAACAATTAAGTCTCTGGATGGAGTTTCGCTATCAATTAATTCCACTTCTTGAGGATTTTATTCGAGCCGTCCAGGGCACTGAAGTTGAAGAAGAGGTACAGGAGAAGGAAAGACAGGCTGGTGAATTGATAGAGCAATTACTTGCAATTGGAAATCGTATTGCAGCTAAATTTTTAACGGTGTCTGCAAGCACACGCGTCACTTTTGTCGGTGCGGCTGAGCAGGCACTTTTACGTGACTATGAACTTTGTGTAGCCTGTTGTTTGGATGCTGGAAGTTTCTCATTAACGGACGCTGAAGTGCTTTACCGAACGGTACAGCGCATTCAGAATGAGATTGAAGCTGATTTAAAGGTCAATCATTTTGTACGTTTCATGGGCAGTGAATCCTTTAGATCTTTGGTTGCATCATACCAGAGTCGATTGCTTAGTCCATCTGGCTCTTCGATTGCAGAGATGACGTCCGCATGCGATGGATCGAGTACTGCTTCCGACAGCAGTATGACGACGTTGCAAGAGCTATTTCAGTGTATGAATGTGGCGTCGCATCAACCTCAACGGGTACGGACTACAACATTTACGCTGCGAGATCTGTATCAAGGTCAATTACGTGGAGAACCGCAAAGCAAATCACTGATTAGCTCAGTCATAAGTTTTCGACTGGATATGAATGACCGCAGTCACTCCGAAATGGTAAAAGAAGTATTGCACACTTTGGCAGACCCAAACGAACATAGCGAGACCAGTAGTGATCTATATCATCATCACGCCATTCCAGACCATGTCGAAGCATTCTTTTGTCCTTCTGGAGCAGATGTTGTACGCTCAACTACGTGTCCAGAGCCGTTGCTTTTCTACATGACTATTGGCAATGCCGACAAAGCCTTTTATGGTGCCTGTCTTACGCGATATGTCCCATTAAATGACCCGAGCAAGTTAAATCCATTGGAGCAAGTGTTACAGGAGACAGAAGGACTCGAAGTTTTTGTTCCAGCTGGACTTTGTATCATCAGCCGGTATCCAATTCTTGACACATTAAAACAGCGGCTAAATGTGCTTCATACAACTATGCAAGATGACGTGGTGTACCGCTCAGACGTCAATTGGCTGCCCTCGGCTGCACAAATGGCAAATCTGCTTTCTCCATTCGATTTTGCGTGTGCTACACCGTTGCAAGACAGTGTGAAGGCTTTTTCGACGCTGGATCACCATGTTGACTTTAGTATGGAGGAGCTTTTTTGCTGTTTGTCTGTCGAGCATGTAGTTGATTTGGTCACATGTATGCTATTGGAACGTCAAATTGTGCTTGTTAGCTCACGATACTCTGTGCTCACATCTGTTGGCGAGACGTTGAAGAGCTTGATCACGCCTTTAGAATGGAGTCATGTGTTTGCTCCAATTCTGCCCAAAAGCATGCTCGAGTGTTTGCAGTGTCCGACGCCATATTTATTTGGCATACACTCTAGTTATCATACAGAGTTACGTGAAATGCTTGCACGCGAAGGTTGTGCTGAGAGTATTGTCATAGTGGATTTAGACGCAGATACAGTTAACCTTCCAGGGCGACCTCAACTTCCTCGGTCCATTTCTGGACCTTTGACGTCGCGACTGTTACAATTACTCAAACCTAAAGTTTACTTTAGTGATGATGTCCCTGTGCCTAGCACCAATGTTGAAGCTTGTGGATTTCCGCAAGGTCTTGTGAGGCTGTGCTTTCGAGAGGCAATTACATCTCTTTTACGAGAGATCGAAGGGTTTCGTTTTGTACTGTCCGATGATTTTGATTATGTGGTGGTTTTCGATCGACTCGCATTTCTTCGCCGTTTGCCTCCGCGTGAACAGTCTTTTTTTCGCAGTTTCTTCGAGACACAAGTCTTCTCACAGGAAATTGCGTCAGTGACAAATTGATATTTAAGCGGCTTTTGTGAAGATGTGGTGGAGATAAAGCTTTAAGCTGGATCATTTGCAGTCAAAATTAGAAGGAGGACTGGATATGTATAATGTTAAAAATCTTAATTTGTCTCTTAGGATCATAGCCGTAACTTAAGTTTTCCAAATCGTACTATCGACAACTCCAAATCTATATCATAAAACTTCTTGCCTATCATAGTTTTTCTCTAATTGTAGCCTGCAAGTCAGATTTAACAAAAGCTATTGTGGTACATCGTACATAGCTTCGGAGTCGAGTGTGACTTCTCAATTGCCTCGTCGCTTGAGAAGTCACACCATGTATGCTTAGCAGTTCTGCTAACGTAAAGTTGCTCACAATAGAAAATTATTCACTACTCTGCGATTTTTTAAGATGATAATGCGTCGTGTGCAGACCATAGGCCTACAAAGAACGATTTGCATTCAGCTAAGCTTCTCACAAATAATAAATGTGGCAATATGTTCATGTGGCGTATATTTTTAATGCTAATGGAGATTTTGAGTGCTACAATTATTTCATTATGAGCGACCAGTGAGCAATGCTAGCGCAGTTGCCTTTACGGGAGAAGGCGATATAATTGTCTGGCACAAACGTGCTGCATCTTTACTCAATATCGGCGCTTTGATTGGAACTGGATTTTTCAGATACTTGACACGGATGTTTAGGTCACATCCGTACACAAAGATGCCTTTTGAGCCGACTCTGCAAAGCACGAATGAGGCGTCCTCCAGCATGACTTCGAGCATATCGCCGCTTGAGCACGTTAGCTTCGTATCGTCAGCATTTGCATCAGAGATGACAGTTGCTTTGTTTAAAGCCGGAATGAAATAATCAAGCAACGCAAGTGAGGGTGATGATGAACATTCTGCAGTCTCTGTCCCGTTGGCGGCTGATGTGACGATGTAGGCGATCCCGTCCACCATCATGATTGTATGCATCACGTCACCTTCCTGAAAAGAAGCGTAGCCATCATATCGCACGGTTGAATTATCACCATACACAACGGGATTCGCAAAGACATCAAATTCGAGGTGTCCGTACATCTCCATGGTAGATCGCTTCATCATCAAATGAAAATGGAGTGGTCTTGCATCAGACAAAGTAGTTGCTTTTGTTGCAAATACTCCAATCGAAAAAGTTACGAATAACGTGAGGGTGAGATAGCGACAAGTAAGAAGCTTCATAGCGCTGAAATGTGGGCCTTGCTGTGCGAAAGTCGAAGTGGATATCACTTGTTAATGCTTGAATTGTGAGGATAGATCTAATCTAGCCAGTAAGCTCTGGGCACAGCTGTGGAATCAGCATTCCATTAATTTGAGCGATTGATCTGAGATAAAGTACTATTTTCTTCAGTGAATTGATGAGTGCCCACCTACTAGCTTAGAACCAAAAGACATGGTGACGCTATAGCATCAATATGCATTCATACTTCCGTCTGATTAATGCTTTTGCTTAAGAGATGGACACTTTAAATGTATTTATTGCCTTGATCGCCTCGACATATTGTCGCACCAGATACCGGCTACATTTATCGAGCTGTTTTGATGGATATAAACTTTACTTCAACTCAAAGTTTATTGAAGATGATGGATGACAGAATTTACAGTTAATTCACCAGCAATCTATGGTGTATTGCGTTTGACGGGCAAAATTGCAGGTTCGGCCCATAACCTCTGTCACACTCGCTATCCCAGCTCGCTGCACTTCCAAGTTTGGCTCGTGTTATTATCTATCATGAAAATGTGTGGTAACTGTAGCGTTACACTTATATTTAAATGAACTGGTGTGCTTGAACAAGCCACACCTCAATTCGTGAGATTCACTGTAACTACTTTTTGCTGCTAGTGCAGCGCTTTGCTCAGAATAATGTATGTCAAAACGTCGTACAACGAACGCTTAACTTGTGTAACGGATGCGGGAAACGGGATACATTCAGCAAGCTTCAATGCCGATCTATCTGAGTGCAGGAGAGCAGACTCTTTTAATTATGCTCTTCATTTTCGTATGAATTTGGCAGCCATAAAATATTATTTGCCTCTCGTATTTTTGAACTCAAGTTCTCCTGAATATAATGTTGCAATCGTCGTGTATAATTTGGCGCCAACGTGTAAATCGGGGAAAGAGTGTGTTTTGTAGAAAATTCTGGTCAGGATTTGTTTAAATAGGTCGAAATGTCCACTTATCATCCTAAAAAAATATACATTTACTCAGAAGCACACCATGCTTATGAGAGCTTGCCATGCACGTCCATGAACATGTATGTTCATACATGTGCTGAAAATTCATGAAAGTAAATCCTAACATACACTTGTCCAAAAAAAAATACGGATGATAGAAAGGAATTTCAAAGTTGATATGGCGCTATGTGATAAGCTTTCCTACAGAAATTTGTTCAGAGGAATTCTGTGCACTGTGTTCGACCCTGGACATCAGATACAAACTAATGTTTGTCTGTTTAACCATGCATGCAAACCGTGCCTGCAAAACTTGGAACCGCACGTCGCACGCAGTCCGAAAACGTTGACACCGTATATTGTATACGTCGTTGACACACTATCAATCTTTGAAGATGAGTAATTCACACGATTCGTTGAGGCTAGTGACAGGAAGAGACAGATTGTCGGGCTCTTCGGATCATCATCATTTATTTATCGGGTTTTGTGACTTTAAGATCACTTTATAACGAAGTACTGTTAAGTCATACATGTGAGTCGTAGCTCGTGCTAGGATGATATATGATAAACTAGGGCACAAATTATATAGAAATACATTGTTCTGTTACAAGATGACTGTCATGATGATGCACTTAATCCTCTTTAAAACCACAATTAGATCACACGATTAGTTGAAATTCATGATTTGAAAATATATTTCATGGCGCTTTTAAGTATAAGAAGGGGAATGTCTCAAACGACTTCTTGAATAATTGCCATATAATAAACTGGTGTAAAAAGAGGAAGCATAATTTTAGCATTTTATTCTAGCTCATAATTGTTCATTTTTAAATCTAGCTCATGAATGTAGATTTTAACTTTGCAAAGTAAATATCAGTTTATCAATCCCACAAGTTCTATTGCAAAAGTAGCTTCACATTTAGCGCAAAAAAATGTTTTAGATTCCAAATAAACAACTTCACTCAACATCTTTTTAAGGCGGAATGGCAAATGCAGCTCTTCTCCGCCGCAATCGGAAGCCTAAGCCCACAAATTCATCCTCCAGTCAACCAATCGTCACGCAACTTGTTGCTGCTATTCGCTGTAACGATTTTTCTGTCTTTTCGTCTCTTCTTGAGACTCCGGATCTGGACGTAAATCGCCGTACACCTCAGGGTGATCTTCCATTGGTCGAAAGCTGTCGCTTTGCACGTCTAGAAATGGCAACGCTACTTCTTTCTTCGCATAAAGCCAACGTTAATGCTGCATCTAGCAATTGTCTCGCCAACCGTGTAGGATTGACGCCGTTAATCGCTGCGTGTATGGCCTTAGAGCCGAAAATTGTGGCCCTGTTGCTCAGTCAATCCCAGAAAAAAGTAAATTTACTTCAGACGTTCGGCCGTATTAATGCAGCTACAGTCCTCCTACTCTTTTGCGTTGCAAATGGCCGTACAGACGAACAGAACGATTTGGCGTTGCAGATATTGGATCAATTACTGACTTATGCGAAGCAGCAAAATCAATTAAAAGCATTATTGACAGCCAAGCCAGATCAAGTGAACTCTTTAGTACATGTGGCAGCAGGGGCTGGTAACTGGAAGGCGCTTAGGATGTTGAGAGAATATGCAGATGACTGTCACGTTGACTTTACAATTCGAAATGCTGCGGAGCACTCGTCGCTGCGTGTAGTCGAAATGAACGCATTTCAGGCAAGATCTTTGCAATTTTGTGAGCCGCCACGGTCGAGAAACGATTCGAAAAAAGGAAGGCAACGAACGAGAAAGAAAAAGGAAGACAAGCAAGAGAATGAGAGACAAGAGAATAAAGACGAAGGTGAAAAAGAGCCGCTAAGTGAGGCTGGTGAGTTCTGGCGCCTTGATTTTGTCAAAAATCTAAAAAAATTTGAGCAAATGTACTGATGACAGACAAGCAAACTTTCACAAGGACGCGTCCAGATCGAAATGTGGAAGCGTTTCATGTGACGCGAACGGTTTTGGAGTTGGTTAAAGATTTAGGTGTGTGGGGATGAGTGAGTAATGTTCAATATGTTTATCATGCGTGACTGACGTTAAAATATTAGGACCTGCTGCTATTTTCTCGCGTAAAAGTGACGTCGGACTTCGAGGACTTTACATAAAGACTCTTGTGCTTGCAGAAGTCGGTCTTGTCCGGATTGTCAATGAGGTACTGGTATTGCATGCATGACTTTGAAGTCACCTGTTGTTTTTCTGTAGTCAAACGGGTGAAAGGTCTGACTACTGAACTTGATAGCTTGCTCGGATGCCAGACACAATGCCAATGAAAAGTGTGTATGTCGATGGATTGATGTGTACTATTGCATCTGTCTACCCTCTTGCGTTGAAAAATGCTAAAGAGTATCAGTCACCATGGCATCAAGCTCTCCGAACTACGGGCCAAGGGGATGAAGAAGGGACTTCAAGAGCGAAAGACGAGCTTTCACTCGAGGCATTTCAGCTAATTATGAGCAGAATGCTGTCCTACAACAGTCTTGCAAAACGTGTGAAGGTCTGGACGTTGGTCCTTATGCATTTGCTCCGACCATATGATAGCAAAACTCCTCTGGCTGCTGACATGAAACCTGTTATGGAGGAATGCAGTCAATTGACCTTTTATGAGCGCATCGCTGAGATGCTTTTTCGTTCAGGTTCGATACTGTTGTGATGTCTTGCGATGATCAGGTTGTTAGCTCACCTTTTATAATGCTCGCTTTAGGTACAAAGCTGGCCTTCAGCATCTTTGACCGTACAGACATTGAAGATGATGAGAGCTACGATGAAGAGATTGAATTCCACCTGCTGATTTCGTTCATTGAACTCTTCTTTAAGTTCTTTACGCCGTATGCGAGAACGATTTGTGCTGCGGACAGTCCGGAGTCTTTACGTATTAGCTCAAGTTTTCAACGGGCAATTCGACCGATCAAGCAGCTATGGTCATTACTGGATGCGGCACTTAAATGTCTGGATGATGTTATCGCAACGCCGCAGCGCTTTTCTCTCTTGCTTCACTTGCTTCAAGTATTTGAACAACTGGAAGCTGCTTTTGATTTAGACGAAGAAGCGACTTTGAAAAAGCTGTATGAGGTATGCTGGTCAAGTCGTCATGCCCTAACTCATGCTCTAACAAAATTTTTTAATCTCATAACTAGCTCATGAGTCGATTTGTCAAGCAAGAAGCAAAGAAAAAACGTCTTAAAACGCCTGTTATTGAGCAATCGCATCTTCTACACACCATCGCGGCAGCATTTCCGATCCCTTCGTCCTTAATTGACAAAGTGATATCTTTAAAGGCTAGTGTGGATGTTTTGATTCGTTCGGATCCCAAGATCTTGGGTATGGACTTGTATTCCTTTGCATCTATTCCAGGAATCGTTCGGTTAGAGCATAAAGTGGATTACCTGTCCATGCTGGCTGAAGAGCGCAGTGGAATATTGTCGATCTCAATCAGTCGAACGTCGGAGGCAAACTACGTGGATTTTATCCTGCAGCAAATACTCAGTACCTCAGGAAAACAATTGAAAGGGGAACTCAATATCACGCTGGTTAATGAACCAGGTGTTGGTGTCGGGATTACACGCGAGTTCTTCCAGATTGTGCAACGATGTTTCTTTCAGGCAGGAGCAACTGAACGCTCTCACGTGCACACAGTTCCACCAGCACCTCACGTTTTAAAGATCGGGGCCCAGTGGTTGCAACTTGCCCGCACTCAAAGTTTGCAAAATGAAAATTCGGACAAAACACTCCGCATAGAAGGAGAGCAATCGACCCAAAGCTTTACTGAATTGTTCCCGTTTTTTGACTATGTAGATGAGCAGGAAGGTGGGGTAATTGCAATTGCACCGCGGCCGATTTACATCAGCAAACAGATTTATGACGCGAAACGCAGTATCAAGAGCTTGAATTTATCTCAAGCAGAATTGCTTGTAAATCCAGCAGAAGTTAATGCACTTAAAAAAATCTACGTGTGTCTTGGTCGCTTGATGGGGTTGGCAATTCGCAATCATCAGCCTCTCGGTGTAAATTTTCCGATCGTTTTTTGGAAATTTATGATGCGAGATGGGTCGTTAGCATGGGAAGATTATTGTGAAAATAGTAGTGTGTTTAAAAACAGTCTTCAATCTGTATTGGATCATGACTTTGACGTGGAGCCAATGGATATGCGTTTCGAGTACACAGTAAAGGTGACTGTTGTCGACGAAAACGCAAAGATGAAAAAGGAGGAAGCGACGACTCATGAAGCTGGAAGTGTGACATTAACGACGAATATGGAAATGGAATTACAAGTAGGAGTGGGTGAAGTGCAAGTGACAAATGCGAACAAGGCAGAGTATGTTTTGTTGCGTGCTCAGCAATTTTTCTTCGGCAATGAAGTGGTATATTACAAAAAGATGCGAGATGGCTTTACCGATATAATTGCACGTTCCGATCTAAAACTTTTTCGTCCGGAAGAACTTCAACGACTTGTGTGCGGAGAGCTTACGATTGACTTTAAAGATCTTAAGAAGAGTGTCGTGTATTCCCGAGGTGTTAAACCATCGCGCGGTGTAGTTCAGCGTTTTTGGAAAGTTGTTGAGACTTTTGATCAAGTACAGCGCGCTAAACTTTTAACATTTTGGTCTGGATCTTCGAGACCTCCCATATTTGGTTTTGACTCAAAGTATCGCTCCATGAACGCGGTAAGACAGATAAGAAGATAAGAAGTGTATTGGTTCTCTTTGCTGATGTGTCCTTTGGCTCAGGACACGGCGTGCTGGTACATTGATGTGGACACCGGAATGGATCGAAACTTTTGTCCAATGGCTAACACTTGGTAAGTCAATGATTACATTGCTTTAAGTTAGCCCTGTGACTTACCCTTTCATTGTAGCGACCGTCGTTTAATCCTTCCAGACTATCCAACGACCGCGATTTTAAGGGAGAAGCTGTTGGTGGCGCTTGAACACGGCAGCATTGGTTACGATCGCATGTAAAAAACGTCAAGAAGATTGGAATTTAAGGAATTCGGTTATAAAATTGTTCACTTTAAAGCAATTGTGTGTGGTCTGGACTTGATACCTGTCCAGGTTCACGAAAACTAGAAGTAGTGGACATCACATTTGTAGGTACTGAAGCGTACCCTCGCTGACCTCGTGATTGCTCCTCCACATTGCCAAAGAGAGAGCGAATAAAGTCATAGACTATTGTCAATGGACAGCATAGAATGTATTTGGCTTGTTGCAGCCACTCGTGACGGAGCCAAGTCATATAATTGCTTGTTGTTCTTGCCGTCTGTAGTGTCCCTTTTGGGGTTCCAAAGAGCTGTACGACTGATCCTGGCCAAACGTCTCCCATCTTAAGTACTTTGCCTTGATGGATGAGACGTGCATGTTCTCTAAACCAAAACACAGTGTCAGTTTAGTGCCTTTAAACCACAATACGTCCACGTACAAGTTGAATAGTGAGGCTAAAGTCATTGCTGGATCGTTGACAGCCCAAATCGATACGTTCAGCGTGTAGACAGCGTTACAAAAGCGAATATTTGCTGGTTTTGGGGTCTCATGTCCTTGTGATTGCAATTGTGTAACTCGTTTCACGAGAGCATGGCAACCAGGACAATGATTTTTGCTAGTAGCTAGAACACGACACAAGCAAGAGAGACAAAACTCATGCGAGCAGTCGGTAAGACATCGAGCCGTCGGATCAGCAGGTAAAGGCTCGTCGCACACAAGACACGGAAGTGCGTCTGCCATTATACTATGGAGTTGTTGTACCGGTAGATACCGACAGAATGAGCTTGAAGCGACACTTTCGAAGTGTAAGAATTCGTTAAGATGCCAGCACCACTTGAAGGTTCAAATGGAATCCAATTAAACCCAAAGACAAAACCTACGACGACCAAGATGAAGCTCGTGATTAGCCAAGTGCTGACCGAGAAATTAGATAATGTCACGTACCAGTCAGATCGAGCTGCTGTGTTGACTAAGGAGATTGCAGATACTGTCAAGTTACGATTAAAAGGTTCGTGGATTCAATGATTTAAACGCGGCAAGTGTTTGCAGAATGTATATACTTGATGGACAGAATGTAATTTTCCTCGGTTCAAGTATGTCGTGCAAGTGGTGATTGGGGAACAACGAGGCGAGGGCGTGCGGTGCGTGAAGTTCACTAGAGAGATAGAAAGATGATGTGTTTTAAAAAGTTTGATCTCTTGACAATTTGCAGCATGGGATGTCGATGTTTTTGGGATGCTGAGACGGACTGCTACGCGTCCGAGACCTTTTCAAACGTAAGATAATGACTGAAATGCTTATTTTGGGTTACTGAATATTGTGTATGCTTCAGGACAGTTTGTTCTGCGTCACTACTGCATATAGTGTCTATCTCTATTAGTAGCTTATATAACTACAATAAAGGACATTTTTGCTAATTCCAAATGAGTGAATTTAGACGAGCGATAGCGAACGTTGAGACGCTTGAATCACGTCTTTTAGAGCTTCAGAATGCGCTTGCCGCCGACAATATAAATCGCGTTTTTCAAGATACCTTCAGCTTTGTTTTGGTGCGTCTGCTGCTCCATTATTACATCAATATCAACGATACATCCCTTTTCTTTGCATTGACCTCTTCTATAGCTCGCAATAAACGGAGAAATGAACGCTACAATGGACAAGTTTCGTGCACGTTGCTCAATGATTGATCCTGTCACAAAGAATCCACGATTTGGCCCCAAGATGATGGCCAAAGTGAAGGATATGTTGCGTCGTTACGACAACGTAAAGCTTGCAATCCAAGAAGACACGCCGTTACGTCTACAAATAGAGACAAAGCTTAACGATCTGAAACAGCATGAAGAAGAAGCAAAAGAGGCGGAAGCGATTCGTAAAAAAGAGGCAGAGGAAGATCAACGAGCTGCAGAACGAGCTGCAGAACAGGACGGGAAAAGACTGGAAGAGGAAGCTCAGGAACGCGAAATTTTACGCAGAAGGCAAGAGGAATTAAGGATACAAAGATTAGCGGTTGCTGCACAGAAGAAACGGGAGCAACGAGAGAGAGAACGATTGGAAGAGGAACAACAACGTCAGGAGGAGCAAAAGAAGCGTGAGCTCTTGAATGCTTCGATTTCACCTGGAAAAAAGGGTTTAGAACTGGCAATTGATTTACTTCGGGAAAGCACGGGCAGTGAGGTATAAGATGTGTGTTTAACTAAAAGAAATTGGAGCTGATCATTACTTGTTTGTTGTTGATAGGCACTTTTTCGACAATCGGTCGAGAAACTTCTAGCTGTAGTCAATAATATCTGCAAGTCACCGGATAATACTGCATTTCGCCAAATTCCAAAGGATAATATGCACTTTCATGCTGATCTCGGGCAATTTACAGGTGGCTATCAATGTTTACTTGCACTCGGGTTTAAAGAGATGCAACAAGGAGATGAAAATGAGCCCAGATTCGTGTTTGTAATGGAGGTAAAGGAACATTTTCACATTGAAATACCTTCACTTGTTACTCACTTGACAACGTATCTTTGTTTTTATTTCTATCTCTACAGGAACCAGATCTATCAGAAGATTTAGATGCTTGGAGTACTTGGTTTGATGGCTTAAAGGAGATGCAAAATTTTGTTGAGTCAAAGTTGTGAAAACTCGTGTGGTTTAGATATTCCCGGTTGAAAAGGAAGAATCTCTTTCGTTCCCAACCAGATTTTGGTAGTACGCATCCTGATCCACGGCCGGTGATGGATGGGATACTCTGACATGCGTTATACACTGGAGCTTATATCATGCGAGCGGATGTGCTTGATTGTGGGATATGTTATTATGACTGATTTTGCAAATGAGACTTCATTGGAGCATTAAGAGCGCACCTTTCGTCAACAATTTGTGTTATTATCTTCATGTTACCAAAGAATATGGTGAAGCATCTGCGAAAAAATTCAGATCCTTCAAAGCTATTTAAAGTTAGCACAAAAGCGCTCCATCTGGGTATCACCTGAGTTTAAACAAGAGCTTAGCAAGATAAGCTTAAGATTTTCATAAAGTCACATTTTACTTGTGCGCAAATCTTGATTGGAGAGATGTGTTGACAATGCGAGCACGCTATGTAGCGGAAGTGATAAGGCTGATAATATGCAGATGGAAACTTAATAATTTGGTCTTCAAGCTAGAAAATCTCCAGAATGACGTTAAGTATGACTTCAAAGACCGCAATGAACAGACGAAATGAATTAAATCGTCTATATTTCGTTTCTACATAAAGTTTTAGCATTGAATTCAAGAAAAAGAACTTTTGCAGAAATCCATACATCAATCCGTCGCTTCAAGCTCGTTTTCATTAACGAAAATCATCAAGTTAGCACTTCCAGATGGACTGACACTTGGTGTGCAATCGTCACAATCGACCTCGGGTTCATTGTGGACGGCACGTTTTTCCTCCACTTCATCGTTACTGAGTTCGCAAAGTGTCGCCAAGTCTTCGGGAAAATTCGAAGATACTTTCGTAAAAAGTTGTGAACTAGAGACGTCATACTGCTCCGGAAGATTCGATCGACTCTTTTCTTCACAAGAAGCAGTCGAAAGAAGATTCAAAGCCTCACCAAGAAGTTCTTGATTGCCGTGATCGTCAAAAGGGACTTTCTTAGACGCAATGTCACGAATTTCAAGGCAAGATTTACGTAAAGGGCGACAAAATTTCGACGAAGGTGAAGCCAATAAAGATTGCACTGTGTCGTGGCACAGATCATGGACAGTTAAACTTGCCAGCTCCACACGCTTTTTCGCTGTACAAGTGGTTTGGATAAAGTCGTAAATGTCACTTTGTACATCGACATTTTCTAATGTCGGCGCAACAGCCTGCCAGTCATACTGTCACCATAACACATGGTCAATATCAAAATAAAAATTGATTAATTAATTAATTACCTGTTCATTTGCAAGAGCAGATGACGCAAACACAACATGTTTGCGTAAATTTGTCGCAATTGTGACAATGCGATCTTCGGCGAGTTCCTTCATACCAATATTACAATAGTGAACAATATTACATTAAATACAAAACAATATACCTGATAGTCTGCTAGCATTAATTGAAAAGCACGGCACATTCGAATTCGATGTATTTCCACATCTCGCCACGTTTGTTGGCACTTCCTTCTAGCACTTTCAGCTGCCTGCAACTCAAACATCAATGTATAAGTTTGAGTTCTTATCGAAGCTTTCATGCTATAACCCACTGTCATTAATTTGACCGTCGTATTCGCCAAATCTTCTTTTCGATGCATCTCCGAAGATGGAAGTAACCAATTCACAATTTTGTGATTATTAATTGACCTCAATGCAGCAGCTCCAGACGCTCGTTGTGTTCGAGTAGCGATTACACTCGCGAAATTTGTCTTAACAGGACTATCAACCTCCTGTATGTGCGATAATGAGTGATGATACCGAGTCTCCAGTAACGTACTAGAAAATCCAGAGTCCATTGCAGCTGCAAACGAAGCAGAAGCCTCTTTAAACGTCTTGTCAAACGCGCTGTAGTCTTTTCGATATGCATCTTCTTGAATCTACAACAATTTTAGTCAATAACTAACACAAATGTTAATCTCCATACATAACCTCCACCTTAACATCTTTCTTTGCGTGATTCATTCGGCGTGTTAAACTTTGTGCTCGTCGACTATTACTTTCATACAGCTTTTCAATCGGATTCAAGACTTCTTCCTCGAGATTTGTCGCTAATTGTCGGTGTTGGACACTCGTATTCAGATACTGCGCTCGAAGACTTGCCATTGCGTGCTGCATTGTACCGCTCTCTCGTTCATCAAAGTGAGCAAACCTCGTCATCTTGCTAAGTTCTTGTGCATACGTCCTTTCCAAGTGAATTCGACTCTTAAGCATTGTCACTAAGTTGCCGTGAGCAATGAGTCCAGATGCACAGGCTGCACGGACATCATTTAGATTGAAGAGTAAATCAGTAGCAAATGCATGATTGTCACGAAGCTGGAAAGACGAAGCAGACTTTGCAAAGCCATTTACAGAAGTATCAAGTGCCATAACTAGAAGTCAAGGGTGAGAAAGAGACTAATGTTTTGGACAGTCGTTTATAACATTTGAAGTCCTTTTTTCATGAGCTCTTGAAATAGACTTCGTTGGGATAAAAAGCTTGAGCGCTTTACTTTCAAGAGTCTCTGTATTTTAGCAGACAGCTTTTTTGTGTTTGAATCATAGCTAGTTTTCAATGCAAACCGTCGATTCTGTGATGCCTTTGACCAAGCCATTGCGACGAATTGATCCGCTGAAACCTCTTGTAACACGCGAGACTGAGTCTTCTCGTCATCAAGATGAAACGACTTCATTGACGAATAATCACCAGCGTATGAACATCGTCATAGGCAGTAAAAGTTCCGGAAAAGCTGCATGTTTCCTCAAGTCTGGAGCTGCATCCCAAAAGTATGTTGTTAAAAGTCATGGAGTAAGGAAAAGATTAAATTCAATTGATACGTCTCAGCGATCGTCATCAATCGTATCAAGGAAGAAACTGGCGATACAAATACCGACAGACTTTCACACTATTGATGATCAACATAAAGATAGTGGAATAAGTAATGAGGATCGTGAAAGTGATAGTGACAATGACGTTGACGTGCAAGGAGCGAGTGATTATCGTCATCGAACGCAGTTTTTCAAGTCGTTAGTTGGTCCAACAACGTATGAAGATGGCAAAGTAGTGTATCAAGGTCATGTTGATCATCGTGGAATGACACCACATGTGACTTTTGCAACAATTCAGACGCCTCCAAGTGTGATTAAAAGTGCTTGTAGTCAACCAGTGACGTGTAGCTTTTGTAGTTCTACGAATCTTACGTGGATACTACGTTGTGCTTTCTGTGGTTCTGCACGTATGAGTGATGCACCACGATTGAAATATTTACTTGATATGATCTTGAGTATTGATCCGATGATCAAACCCGATAAGGTTTGAGATGCTTACTAAACTTTATGTGATGAATTGCTAATTTGTGGCTTTATAGCTCGCAAAACGAATCCTTGACTATGCTAAATTTGATCGCGTTGCACTAAAAGCCGAAGCAGCTCTAAAACAAGCAGGTCTTATGCGTGCAAAAGCTGCTATTATGATGATGAACCGTACAGTTTTGACTTTACGATTTCAAATTATGCGAATGGTCTTCGTTGCGTGGAAGAAAGCGAAGGCTGTGAGTATTCGGGAGCATGCAATAATTGGACACGTTTTAGCGATTAAAGAAGCGCAAACGAGACGAAAGTGTCGACAAATTGTGTTTTCGTCATGGAAAGGTCATGTTGCTCGAGTGGTAGATGAGCGAGTACAGCGATTTCAAGTTGCTCTTAAGCGGTATATTACTAGCCTGTGATATTTTCTTAATTTTGTTTACTTACTTATTTTACAGAAATGAAGGTACAAAAGTGAGACAAATTTTGAGCAATTGGAGATCACATTTGTACATTCGAGGGAAAGAAAAGATCGAGGAAGTACGATGTTACTTTGAAAAAGAGCTGTACGTGACATAAATAAATGGGTAAGATTTTTATTCTTATAATTTTGATTCATATGATTCAGTCGCGACACGCCTTTGGAAGCTCAGAAAGAAATTTATCGTCTTAAAGACGTTCAGCAAGAGATAATCAAATTGATTTTTACCACTGGGGATTTACTCATGGAATTTATGCACAATTCTCTGGAGAAAGCTGATCATTGCGTGCTAAGTGCGTTCATATAGATTCAATAATCTGTTAAATTCTCATTTCTTTGCTTGTAACTTTAGAAACGCTTCAGCTTGTGCAAATGTACCCCACAACTGCAGGTGAATTTTTTCAGTCTGCACATGGCAATGAACTTCTTAATACGTTGAGTAGTGGACATGCAATGCCTCAGATCGATGAGTTTGGACTCAATGATGTCAAAGATTATGAAATGATAAGGCAACTTTTAGCTCAAACAATCGAAAAGGTTGAAAAGTTTGCACCATCGGATAGTTTAATTTACTGGCTTAATTTCCAACGTCGACGTGGGGCTGAAATGGGTACAACTATTGACTCGACATCGTATCAAGAGGATGACGTTTTTGTTCAAAGACGGTCGAGGGCTAGTTCCATGATCAAACCATTAAGAATCCGCACGAAAGATAAAAAGAAAGAGATTAAGCCTATTAAAGCTTTACAAGATTTAAAAACAGTGCTTTCCAATCCCGGCGTGATGCTCAAGCTATTATGCCACACATCATTCGACGCTCAGCAAGAATACGATCGATTCCAAAGCTCAGAAACAGCTACTTATGTTGCAGTTGAAACATCATCAATAGCAACGACATTGTCTCCTTCCGCTCAAGCCCAGCTTCGAGCATATTTTAAAATCATTCCTCGAGTATTGAACCTTCCTCCTGACATCATCACTCGTGACAGCTTTGTACTAAACGACTTTGACTCCCTTTATGCGTACGCCGTCTATCTTTTTCTCTTCCATCCAAACTACGTCGCTCCAGGAATGACGCTAACATCGAGATATCAGATTAAACATTTCTCATTGACTACTCAATGGCAAAAAGTCAAAACTTCATTACAGGATAACGAGTGTGATACTTTCTCACAACAGCAATTCCATATCTTTCTGAGTAAACTCAAACGCACTCACAAACAATATTTTCAATTCATTAACATCTGCAATGCCGTGGGCGAAATTGCAAGTTGCCACGAGCGATTCGTTGCACAAGAAGCATTTAATGAATTTTCAAGACGAGTGCTGTGTAAAGATTCGAAAATATCGGTATCACTGGAGAAAGAAACGCTTGCTTCGTGTATCTCGTTACCAACTGCCAAACTCTTGTCACTTTGCGAAGACATGGAAGAACTACGACGAATTGAGCAGGTGTATAAGGCAAATGTACTTGATTTAATCAAAATATTTCGACTTTACGGAACTGCAGCTGGTGGAAAAGGAATTCTTGAGCAAGAATTTCTCAAAGTTATGACAAAAGCAGGTGTCACCAATAAAAAAAACATCTTGAGGTCGACATTGCAGATCATTTACCAGCAATCACGCAATGGCAATAGTTCCGAGTATTTAAATTCAGGAGCTTTTAGCTTGGCAGAAGGTGACGACGAGAGTGAAGACCGTGGTGCAAGTCCGAACGAATTTTTCGAAGCGCTGACCCGTGTAGCGTATCACAATTACCAAAAACGTCGAGAATTTATTGGACAACTTGATCTTATGGGGGACGAGGTATGTGTAGATGACCAAGCTGGGAATTGTACCCTCCTTTCATGTGTGTTAGATTTGGTGGTGGAAAAAGTCATACCTTTGACGAGAAAATCTCAAGAGCAAGGATTGACATTTAAGAAACAGATGATTTATCCTGACGTACAACATGTCTGTAAAGCCCAAGAGAAGAAACTCAAGCGGGTTTTCAGTGCGTATTCTCAGAGAAACAAGAATCCTCAATCACGTGGCAAAATCTTAGACTTGAGCGATTTTGAACTTTTGTTGAAAGACAAAAGACTCATTGATGCACTTTTTCCACATGGAAAAATTAAGCAATTGGTTGCTTTTGTCCAACAAGATGGAGACACTGGAAATACCGGATCCATTATTGGTAATGGATACGAAATCGAGAATGAGTTTGTGTATTCAGAATTTGTAGAAGCATTGGCTGCTATTGCCGTCTACCGCAATGCCAATCCGTATTTGCCATTTGCCAAAAAGCTGGAGACATTTTTTGAAGAAACGTTTTAGTCTTAAACGTCGTCTAGATGCTAGCTGAAAGACCAACTTCAACAATTCGACAGTCAATTACAATTTCGGGCCCAAGCACAAGTTCCGGTCGCAGCAATCGTTCTACCTCCCCACCATCTTCGAAACTTCCGGGCCAGAACGAACTGGATTTACGTTTTGTTTGAAGCCATCCCAACTCTTTCCACGCCGCAGCTACTAGACTTGAGCAAAAGTATTTACGTTGCGACTTGGTCGAATCACTTGATGAAGTGACTGGAGAAGATGGTGTTGAGCTATTGATATTCGATGAAATACTGTCATCACCAACTTCATACTTGCTGTGAGTGACAAGAGTTGAACGGGCAAGATTGCGATCCGATTTTCCAGTAAACCGAAGGATTTCAGCTAAACTATAACGGTTGCCATTGACACGTCGGACAAAATCCGTCAGTGTGTCCATCAACTCAATCGATCGTTCCGTTTCGATTTTTCGTACTACAATCACATTCGAGACTTCACGAGCATAGGCCATAAGACGCACTTTCAACGAGTACACTTGTATCCCCTCTGAAGTTGCTTCCATGATCCGTAAGAGATTTTGAGACTCACCTGGCACGACAATTCCCACATGATCGTACTTAGCGCCAGTAAACTATAGCAACAGAGTATTAAAGCATGGACACCACAATCTTTCTTAAGCAGAATTTGTCAAATCATACCTTGCGCTGTAGTCGACTAGCTCCAAAACGACAAGAAAAGAGAACAATGTCGCCAATAGCGACACTTTCGTGAAGAGACGTGACATGAAGCACACTTTTGGTATTGCGGCTAGTCTCCGGATCGCGAGCAGTTGACACGATGCCCAAAAATGAAAATAAAACCACATCAGTGCTGACATCAGGGTACTCTAATAATTGTTTTAAAAATTTCTCCAGCTCCTGTTTGCGATATTGGATAAATTCGCCTTTTACCGGTGTAAACATATGCTTTGGCGGTAACATTGGGAGTGTATGATTCGGATATTTGCATTTTAATTCAGTTTGCAACGCATTAAAGTCTTTGTAGCGCCGTGATAATTGCCAAGTTGTGCCGTTGAACACCACGTCGATGACGTAGCACGTGTATGGGCGCTGAGATAGATCACTCACCTTGTTCCTGGTCTCAACAATATTTAACGTTAGTGCTGGCTTCGGGATTCGGTATACCGGTACAAGCTCGAGTTTTATTGTACTTGAATGATCGATTAGATAGTGATCAATATATTGCTGGTCATTCTGAAGCCATTCACCATCCCTCTCCAAGTAAAACATAAAGCTATCGGGTGGACGCTCAAGCATATGCAACAATTCAGATGTCACGCTCTTTTTCTTGCTGTAATTTAATCGTCGAAGCTCTGCTTTCATATGCCGAATCGCATCAAGTTTTAAACGGTAAAGACTTAGTCTTCCTTGAATTGTTTCATTTAAAGATATGATTGTTGATACGCTGCAAATAAGCGATCAAAGCATCTTTACACTTATACAAGATAAAGTGTATCAATCATTTGATCAGCAAACCTGTGGTCATGATCATCCTTTGCTGTAATCACTACAATTGTTGACGTAACAGAGCTCGTTGTACTGTCTGTCTAAGAATACCAATATATTCAGAATATTGTAGCGTTCCTAATTGCTAAGATCACTGACCTGTGCCGCCGTTGCATCAGACCAGGATGTTAAACTTGATTGCCGACTCTCTTCTTCACTGTCTTCAGAGCCACTAGATGCAAATCGAAAGAACGCTGCGTCTTTATAATAAATTCCATAAGTTATTACTCCTTAATTCCAAAAGTAATAAGGATGCCGTTACCATTTTGACTGTCCGTCTGCGAAGCGTGTAACTTGGTAGCAAGTAACAAACAATGTAGCCATTCGTCTCTCTCTTCCACTGAAGCCGTAGCAAACTGAAGCTTCACTTTATAAGTTTCTACTGTGAATGGATACTTACCAATGATACGCTTTGATTGACTGTCGCTGTTGCGACGAGCTGTTGCCCCTTTGTGCACCCTGACGATATCCGTGACTAGACACAAATCCATCCAAACTTTCAACGAATTACGGCGATGGGGCGCACCAGTAGTTGCGTCGGGGTCAACGACTAATGCATGACTGTAAAGAAACAGTTTGATAGCCAACCAGTCGCCATATTGGGCGCTAAATTGCCACAAATCACTACAATGAAGGCACTCGGGGGGCTTCATGTGAGTACGTCGTTTAAAACGTAAGATATACCGGTATTTATCAAAGTATCATTTTTTTAAAAATCAGTCACATGATGCAGGTTTCTCAAAGCGAAAAATGCAGCACGTGTGACAGGTTTATTATTTGTCACAGGTTTAACAAGAAATGACGAAATCGATTGTGTACCAGCTGGAGCATTGGCCTGAACGTGATTTAGATGATCAAATTAATCCTCACATTCCATTGCAGCTCATGGGGACTGCTTACCTTTTCAAACTCTTTCTCATGCGGCCACTCAACCTTGACAGCTTTTTTGATAAACGGTTCAACTGTACCCCAGCTGAAGCGAATGATGTTTGGAAACACAAACACTGGATCTGCGTGAGTCGTGAGCCACGTCTTCGTTCTATCAAAGCAAAAAACGATTATATCAGCATTTTGTCTACTTCAAACAAAGCGACAATGTACTTTGGATCGCTGGGATATCCAGACCCAAAGTCAGTTGGCAAATCAAGCGCTGGACATTCCCACTCCCATTCGCTTATGACGCGATCGCGCGTCACTTTGGCCGCAATACTCGCCGCACTTACAACCTGTGCAACATTTTCCAACATTGTTAATATTGTCAAGCAATAAGTGAATCGAAATGTACCTTAAACAGACTATCAGCTTTCTTTTCGACGCGAAACTCAATTGTCCCATCAAAATGTTTCGTCAAAAAGCTCTGATACCAACGTGGGTCCCCCACTGTGTCTACAAACACCTTTTTCACTACCACACCTTTCTTTTGGACCTCACGAATAAGTTGAATAGCCGCATTTCGTGAGATTTCATTTAAGTTACTGGTCTGACGCTGCATCTTATCCGAAATTTCGGCAGCCGAGATCAAACGAACGATCCACCTGTCAAAACACCAACCAGAACTAAGCTTTATACACATTTTCAGTGTAATGCCATCGCATCCACACACCCGAGGCCCGTCGTTGACCTCATTTTATCGAACAGTTGCGCTCGGCTGTCGGCACTCAAAGCCTTGGAATCATCAAAGCCCAATGCACACATGGCGTCGTTTTCGGCTATAGGCCAGTACGCAGCTCCGTAGACCATTGGACCCATGACTGGACCTCTACCAGCCTCGTCAATGCCTAACATGACAGAGACTCCATTAAGGCAAGTCGCAGGACAGTCGCTCGCAAGCAACAATGTGTGCTGCAGATTCGGACGAGTCGCCATGGTATTTTGGCGGGAAGGAATGAGGTCATTCAACCAATCAGAAGAGCAATTCACATATGTTTTAGTCATTTGGACAAACTCCAACATGAAAGCTAAACTTAAAAAATTTCAACAAAGTCAGGACACAGCACCTTCTAATGCGATAAGGTGGCGTTTTTAGTCTTGGAGTTATAAAGTTGCCTCGCCCGGTGTAAGAATAGCCTTATGAACAATCCTGGGCAGGGTACATGTCAAAACAAGAAAAAAGGGCAAAGGGACTCTAGGAGCTGACCACATTTTTCGGCAAATTCGGAAGTGACACTCGATAGCCGACAGTAGGGATGTTGTAACGGA
>NW_020187123.1:20810-20998 GCF_900000015.1 Plasmopara halstedii | reverse complement strand
TTTTACGACCAGCAAGCCCGGCTTGCATACACGTTCCGTGTTCAAGAGCACGGAGCTCATCAGGGCTGGACCCCACTACCCTCTACCTTTTTGAGGCTCAATAGAACTCAGTTCGCCCCCAGTACGGCGTTCCGCGCCTACTGGCTTTTGTCGCTTCCCCGCGACAAATCAAACATGTTTTAAGTGGG
>NW_020187123.1:20551-20800 GCF_900000015.1 Plasmopara halstedii | reverse complement strand
AGCAAACAGTTTTCCTTCCTTCTGAATCACGGCCACCACGCTCCCATTTAGTACTAGCATGGCCTTGCCATGCTCAAATTGTACTAGAACTCCATGCGCAGTCAACGCCGCCACCAACACAAGTCTTCTATCCAACATGGGTACATACAAAACGTCCGTCAAAGTCACTGCCGCCCCATTTCGAAGAGTAAAACGTACGGATCCGCTTCCTCGTGCATCCAGCCGTTTTCCACTTGCTACAGTAATTAA
>NW_020187123.1:20224-20339 GCF_900000015.1 Plasmopara halstedii | reverse complement strand
CATTTGCTGTCTTGCACTCCCTCACCATAGACTGGTACGTTGGCGAGAGCATTTTTACAAGCACAGCCAGAGCCTTAATATCTTCGGCTTTCCATCTTGGGTCATCTCGTTGCAT
>NW_020187123.1:5262-19631 GCF_900000015.1 Plasmopara halstedii | reverse complement strand
CTGTGCGAGTTGCCAATGTCCTGTCCGTGCAGATTGTAGCAAATCCTCTTCTAGAACTCCGACACAGCCATATTAACACAGCTAACGAATCGTATTGTCTACTTCCCAAAAGTGTGCGAACCGGAGCATTGGATTAATTATTTTAAAAAAGGCGTAAACAATGCCAGTGGAGGTGCGATCAGAATCTTGCTCATAATGTTAATTGGTGACGATATTATTTAAATTAAGGTGCAGCGAACAATTTTGCTCGGTAAGCTGACAAATTGAATTATATTGCCGAATATACAGAGATCAAATTCAAAAGTCGGCACTTTGGTCTTAAACAATGCCGTGACGAAGTTGCTTGTAAAGAGAAAGAAACAAAATGTTACGTCTATGAAAAAATTATACATAAAAAGGTCGAGGATAATAACTAATTTATCAAAGAGGTTGAGTTTACGCTGGGCAGAACATGTTGCCGAGTCCGAGCCTATTTAAAATATTCTACCGAGTATCCTACTGGATTTCTTACTGGTTGTATGTACCTTTTATGTGCTTGTGGATAACGAAACTGCAACTTGCACAATCAGCCTGTCCCACACCGGTAGTACCGATATGTACTGAATGGCGGCTGCTCGACTAAACGCTTCCTTGGCACCACTAGTCTGCACGACGAGGCGCATCTTTGACAAAAGTGGCAGCATTTGAGTATTCTAGACATCCGATAGCCGCATCGCGTGGACCACCCACACAATATATCAGCAGCCTCTCGAGCTCACAATGCCTACAACGGGAGATCTAGACAGCCCAGCCGGACTTATACCGCCAACAGACTCCAGCAGCTGTCGAAAGCTACTGGACACGATTGACGGGTGAATGTCAGTGAAAGAGAAGGATTCGATGACTCGAGCGTATACTGCTTTCATTGGTTTTTCGATGATTATCAAGACCGTCACTTGCGGGTACCATACATGGACTTGCATATCGTCACCACCACCGCATCGAGTGCGTATAGACCCTTTCCAATGTAGATACCCCGAACTATCGCATCTAAAGCGCAAATAGCCTCGACAGCTGTCGCCTGATGGGCTGGCGGATTAAGATCAAGAAAGCGATGCATGAGGTCACTTAGCGTACAGGGGTAGGCTGCAAATATTAGCTTTCAATATACGTTAACCTTTGAGGCACTCGGCCCGCTTGTTATGATGACTTCGGCGTTGGTAGTCCCACAGATATCGATGCACTGCACTATCGGTCAAATGTACCCCTTTCGATTGACGTGTACGGCGTCGAAAACCTAATGTCTGGAAAGTCAATCATGTAGCCCCGACTCTATATATCTTCTGCGTCGGAAGAAGCTTGTCTACTGCTTGGCCTTGGGACTTTGCAATCCAATACTCGAAAGGCTTGAAGCAGCGCAGAGCCATCTCTTGCTCTAGCTGGACTTAAGTAAGCTGGGATCTGCGGTGCACGCTACCCGTCTCTCTATCTCAGCTGCACCATTACATCGTGTCAAAGATAGATTATCCGTATCGATGTTTTGTCAAGATTACGCGTTGGTGTTTGCGACATACTGAACAGCATTTCGTCATTGGCAGAGGTGCTTTCGTAAAGGAGGCCGAAAAGCGTAATTGGGTACTCTATTAGCCATTATTCTTTTCCGCTTTCGAGGCTTCTGAAAGCCAAAAGCAGGAAGCGGTGATGTATCCACATCAAATGTGGCCACAACATCATATGTGTCTCAACAGATTGATTGGAAGGCGAAGGTGTGTGGCTCGGTCATTCAAAAGACAAGACGCCAGAAGGTACTACAGTTAGCAGAGAGTATTTGCTATTACTACCATCGGGCTTTTTCTTTTCGATCTTGCAGCCTCGTCTGCGAGCACGTTATCAAGCTGATAGATTCTCTTTGGCTGAGGTGAGTAGGAAGGAATCTGTTTCCCTGTTGCGTCTGAATGTCACAAACCCAATAAGTCGCATGCTTGTGAGCTGCTCGCGCATCTCCCGTTAGGCTGACTAAAATCCTTGATTTTCCGATTGTTACGTGCATTATATTTAGTCTCTTGTGCAAATAGTTTACCGGGTCGAAGGATGGTTTGACACGATTATAACCCGTAGAGCATCGTTTGGACGCAATATTTGGAGCATTGGATGCATCGCGCGATCCAACATCCATTTTAAGACACTCGTATTCTTATCGTGAGAGGCTTACTGCAAGCGCAGTCTCAAAAAGGTTGCATTTGCGCGTCCATCTTTCTTCGATATATCTTCATCCTGAAATCGGAAATAGTTGTACTTCATCGTCAACTCCCACATTGATTTGTGGTTTCAGGGATATCTGAGCGTGCGTATTCTTGCGGTCATGGACCGAGTGGTAAAAATTTAGACATTAGTAGCTAGACGCACGCCGTGATGTTTGCGGGGGATTAAAATCAAAGGATAATTGTGATCGTCGTACTTTACTTGAATGCAACAAATTGCAATGTGCTCTGCCGGGCACGTATTCGATTGAAATATGCTTGCCGATGTGATATATATACCGGTCGATTGAATCATCGCTAGCTGAGATAATTTGGCTGCCACCACTTTTGTATCGATAGCTACGGCACTCAATGCTAAATTTCTGAAGACGCCGACATAAATCACCGCATGATCGTATAATAAGTTGACGTGGTGCGGCGTCAACACCAACAAGCAAAATGTTCGCCGCTGAAGACTTCGTGGTACGCAGGTTGATCTTCAAATCATCAAAAAATTAATGTAGATTTAGCCAACACGTGCATTTCTGAAGCTAAGACAACGACACATGAATGAAGACACATAAAATGGTGTTGATTCCGCTCAAAAAGTTGCTTGACGTCCGCAACAGGCGTTGGTCTCTGTCTCATACTTGTAGCACGGTGTGAATAAAGTGATAATTGGCGTTTGCTGTCGAGAACTCGATTTCAGACGAAACGAACATACAATCGATAGCCAACGTGATCGAAGTGGCGCACGTTGATGATTTCAAGATCATTTGATGTAATAGTTTTTTTTTAGAAAGAACTGCGGGTTGTGCAGGCGCACCTATGGTCATAATACAAGAACCACGGTTCGTTCTCCAAAGTCGGCGATGGCCATTACACGTCATCACGTCGGTATTATTTACAGCCGCTATCGCGCAAGCATAAGAAGTCTATGTGCTGGATTGATCAAGTCATCATGAAATTGAGCCGGTGCGCCAGATGCGTGGTGGTGAACTTCTACTCTGAATGAGGCTATCCAGTGTTCTCCGTCGCTGCACATCCAGACTGAGGATATGTATTCCTTTCGGGCACCAGAGACGGCGCCGCCACTCCAAATGTTGGCGGCATGCAATGTCGCGATATTTATGAGCTGGTCGCGAAGAGGTTGCTTCCTGCCGTGGTACGTCCTGACATGGACTGTCGGCCCGCTGATTAACAGTATCAGTTCTGTCAAGATTTGAGTCATTTAAGCGGTGAAACAGAGAACGTCGTTTGGAGCTGATGTTAAAAGTCCTATTCACGGTCAAATTAAAGCTTTAAAACACAATATATGCTATGTTCGTGATCCGGTCCGTGTGTTGCTTTTCATCAGCAAAAATTAGCGTATAGTATTCACTATTCAAATAGAGCGTCTGAATGTTAAGATTCCAATTGCTATGAATCGAATATTTCATAAATGCAGGTTTTTCATACAGGATGAATGATTGATTGTGGATATGAAAAGCAGACCCCATTTACCAGCCGCTACATACACTAGAGAACAAACGAACTTTTAAGTCGCAGATTGTACGACTCGAACGAGATCTAACAAATGGTGTGTAAACATTCGTGGCGATATGTGGGCACTAATATTCTAATATCGCTCCAAATGATAGCTCTTAGTCCAATAATTATAAGCAAAATTGGTTTTTCTCTGATTAAGTGGCGCTGACGCATGCTTGCTATACTCATCCGGTGGCAACAATGGTTAGTATCTAAATGTGCGAGCGGGACAGTGCATACCAAGATGCCAAGGCGATGAGCGTTTTGCATTCAAATTTTCCAAGCGGGTATTGCAACATGCAAATGACTATGCTGGGACTCACTCAAATGCTAACTACCAGTAGTGATTGACATGGTACAAGGCACGACAGAGGGGGGGTACAGGAGAGAAGAAAGCACAAGCTTAGCGCCAAATGCTCTGCTTCTGCGGAACTAAGTGCGACGATTCTCTGATACTTGGACTTAGACACAAACGGAGATTATCCAATATTGATCAACACACCTGAGACAGACCGTCTGTCGTCGGTGTTGCTGCCCCAGTCTGCATCCGAAAAAGCTTCACCAATCACCTTTCCAATCTCTCCTTTGTAAATGATCCCGTGATCACGTGTCGACTTTAAGTAGCGTGGTACACGAGCTGCGGCTTAATGTGGTGACCTGGGATTTTTGAGAAATCGGGACAGTTGTGTAACGACATATGCGATGTCCAGCCGAGTGCAAGTTGTAATGTATAGCAGACATCCAATCAGTGAACGGTGTGGTCTTGACCGCATCTGCGAACGCTCAGCTTCTGTACTTGGTGACTGTGACATTGACAGCTTGAGACGGATTGTCGACGTCTTCGACGTGTACCTGTCCAAATCACTCAGCCACGTCGCTAATATACAGTGTCTAATTGACCATTAGTGTGGTAGCTGAGCTGTCGTAGTCGATCTCCATGCCCAAGATGAATTTCGCCATATCGAGATTCTCAACTAGAAAAAACACTTTTCAGCATCCCCTTTTGACCTCTAGAATCTAACTGCTCGTCTTGGCTGCAATGATAATATCATCGACATATAGACATACGTACACAAAACCTTCTTTCACTTTCTTCACGTAGACGCCTTGGTCGGCTCCACACTTTTTAAAATCGTTTCCCTTGAAGGCGAAGTCGATCGTCGTGTTCTAAGCACTTGCAGCTTGCTTGGGTCCGGAAATAGCTTTGTTCAGCTGGCACGCAAATCCTTGAGCTCCCTTAACACCAATCAGAACCTACGATCTGACAGCACACTATCGACAAAGGCGGTGTCGACGTCCAGCTGCTCCATTTTGAAGCCCAATACCGCACACACTGAAAGTACAACTTGAATCGCATATATGTTGGCCACTAGAGAATAAGTCTCGAAGACATCCAAGCCGAATTTCTGCTTGAACCTTTTAGCCACTAATCGTGCTTTGTAGCGCACCACACATCACTTCTGGTCACGCTTCTTAGCAAAACCCAGCGGCATCTAATCGTTAGTCCAACTGATTCTCATGAAAGAGTGTCCATGTTCTGTTCTGGCGATGCGACTGTATTTCGGCGCCATCGTTTGTCGCCAATGTTCTGCTTTGTCACTAGCCATTACCTGCGCATACGTGGTAGGCAAGTCCGATTCTTCATCAACACTTACAGCGTAAGCGTGAACAGCTTCAGCTATAAGGCCGTCTTCATCAATCCTTGCACGCTTTGGAGATGGTGGTCCTTTGCTCCCTTACATACTCTCTTCGCCATCTGATCCTATCTCCAATAGCAACATTGGTTCGCGTGTATGCCTTGTGCGTTCCACTTGCGGTTGAATACCAATCGATCTTTCTGTGCATCCAATGTAGGAGTTCTGTACTCTGTCAGTTCAGAGCGTACTAAGGCCGGTAATCGAAGTACGTCGACCCTTGATTCATTTATGTCGGACTACTCCACATCCATTAGATCAACTGGATGTACTTCTTCTTCTTCACATTCCATAGGCTGATCTTGATCTTGTTGGTGTTTTGTCGGCCCGCACACTGCGCTTTCATCGTTGTTCTTGGTTAATGTGTATCAATTCTACTTGTTGGGGCGGGTACGTCTCATGAATGACGCCCACTTCACGCTCGTCCAGCTTCACAGACCGTGATACTGATATCTTGTCTTTCTTCGAATCGTAAACTCAGTATCCCTTGGTGTCTTCGGCATAACCAAGAAGCATGAACTTTAAGCTTTTGGCTTCAAGCTTTGTCCTCTTCTCTTGATCAACGTGAGGCATACCCATGAGACCCAGACGCCCTAAGGTTATACATCCGAGGCTTCATCTTAGATTCCAGCTCATACGGAGTATTGTTTGGGTGCACTGTATTGGAAGAGCGGTAGATCAGGTACACCGCAGTGCTTACTGCCTCTGCCAACCAGCATACTTGCAGTGTAGCATGCTCCGTGCCTTTTTCATAATTGTGCAGTTCATTCGTTCTACAATTCCGTTTTGTTGTGGACCGTATGGTACTGTACGCTGATTTATGATGCCGCTCCGCTGAATAACTCCGTATCTGTCTTGTTGACAAACTACGTTCCGTTGTCCGAACGCGGGCACTTAATACGGGTTTCCCATTGATTTTCATGCAATGCTCTGAACATCTTGATCTTGTCGGCAACTTCCCTCTTCCTCACCAGAAAGTAAACCACCACATACCGTGAATAATCATCCACAAAAGTCAAAATGTACCTGGCACCTTCTTTCAAAAGTGTCTGCATGGGTCCAATCACGTCCATGTGAACTCATTTCAATACACGTGACGATTTTGTCATGGAGCATCCTGGAAAGGCTTCAATCGTCTGCTTGCCCTTCATGCATCCACCGCATAAGGTCTCGATAACTTGATTTAGCGCAGACATACCTTCTGTGGATCGCAAAGTTTCACTAAAACATCCTCGCTTAGGTGTCCTAAACGAGCGTGCCACAGCTCCCACTGACTATCAGCTCCCGAGTATTACACCGATCGTGCCTCTTCTTGCTGACAATCCAGCATATAAGCTTTCCCTATTCTTGTTCCGGTTGCCAAAGCATAGTTCTTATCCCAAATGGTGCACGAAACATGCTGAAACTCCACGCTAAATCACGTTCGGCAAGCTTTCCCAACGACAGTAAACGTCGGTCAAGTCCAGGGATAAGCAGCACTTCCATCATCGATATGCGTCTTCCGTCTAAGCCGATAAGCTTCACTGTTCCTTCGGCGCATAACTTCCTGCCGTCTGCAATCGTCACCTTGACGTCGGCTTTAAGTCGCTTGAAGTCGATCAAGTCACTTTGATGAGGGGTCAAGTGTGACATCGCACAACTGTCAATCAGCCAGCCTGCTGATTGCTCCTCCCCCACAGCAATACTGCATCATTACCGCTGAAACGGTTTCTGGAACGGTTCACAGCTGGGCAGTCCCGACTCATATGACCAGTCTGGTCACAATTAGAGCACTTGCTCCGAAAACCGCCGTCCTTGCGTGGTGCGTGATTTTTGCGACCACTTCCTCGTCTGATCTTGATCCGTCCGTCATTGCCTGTGGCGCGAAACCCTTTCTGACTTGCTTCCTTCTTTTGTAGCCTGTCTGAATCCTTCAATAGCTTCTCCTTAACTTCGATCAGAGTGATGTCGTTGGTGTTCTCCACGATAGCAGAAATCATTTCATATTCCACCGGCAAGCTGCTCAGAAGTATCACTAGCTGCCTTGTATCATCCAACGGCTCTCCCGTCGTCTGGAGTCCCACTACAAGCTTATAAAACGCGTCCAGATGTTCTATCATGCGAGTGCCACTCTCCATCGTAAACTCATGAAGGCGACGTGTCATCGTGACACGGTCGTGCAGAGTGGAGCGATTGTAAAAATTGCAAAGCGTTCCCCATGCCTCCAAGGCACCAGTAGCAGACCGGATCTTGGTCTAGACTTGAATCTCGACGCGCTGGGCAATTATACCCACTGCCTTTGCGTCATTCACGAGCCACTTATTTCGCTCTCATCCCTTGCGCCAATAATTTGTCCCAGAAGTCTTTTTCTTGCGAGGGCCATCCTCATGTTGAACTCCCGATGGTAATAGTAAACCATCTCCTAGGAGAACTTCGGTGCGATTGGTAGTCATGGCGGTGGGTGTGCGGTGGAGCGAAGCTTTGTTTGCAGCTGCTCACTTCTTTAGAAGATGACAAAAACCGCTTGAATATATAGGTCCTTATTTTACTAACTCTGTAAGTCTGTCTTTCTAGATCCTTGCTTAATGTATCCCTATTTATTTGGACCAATGAACAACTACCATTATGTCCGTAATCAGCGTTGTAAACTCAAAATGCCTATATTTGAAGTACCCATCTCCATAATCTGGAAGGGCAGCGTCGGACAACTCTTGTGAACCTCACTCAGATGAGAAATTTTCTAATCTCCAGCTGGACCACCAGCTCAATCTGTAAAATTTGTACTCTGCGTGGGCGACAGTGCCTAGAGACCAACGGCCATCGTCGACGTCGGAAAAATAAACCAAGTTTTAATATTTCGACTGCAACTTGCACCTGCACAACCCGCAGGTCTTTTACCGAGAATTCGTTAGTTACATCTTACTGACGTGATGTCATCAACGAGTTCGGACTCGATCACGTTGGCTTTCCATCGAACTTTCCACTCGGAACCGACTTTTCGACGACAAACACCATGCATCACTTTATGCTCACCGTGCTTCAAGCACGTGACAGGTATTTACGTCTAGTTGCAGAGTTTGAGCGACCACTGATCAAAATGGACACCATTCGCTATATTTTCAGCTCATAGATTGTTCACTCTCGCTTTTATCCACAGGGACGAGTGTGTCTACTCAATTATGCAATATCTTTTGGTGTTTCAAAATTACCCTATGTGTATGGATTGTTGAACGACGAACATTTTGCGTTTCGGTGTTTACCCCGCGCTACGCCAACCTTTTCACAAGGTTATGCCGTTATCATGTCGGCGTCATTAAGATTTTGGCACCGAGAGGTCAGAGTCATCGCTGAATAGGTGTGGGGAGCCAGATAATTTGAGTTCGAGGGGGGTCAGTTGATCAGTAAAACGGAAATCCTTCATTCACCATAGCAAGCAGCTTCAATTAAACCGCGTGCCCAGCGGGCACGAGTCAATTTGTTGCTTCCGGGTAACAAACATGTTTTTGATAGCCACCAAACGCGTCACACAACCTTCACCTACTACTGAAAACTCTGAGACACGAACGGCAAATAGGCACCGCGAAAGCACACCCGCTGTTGATACACCACCGCCTCCTGCTTACGACTACCTGAAGCTCGAATAACGGCTAATCAGCTCTCGACTATTACTCACCGCAATCTGTAGCATTTACCCAAGCCAAACTCAAGCGGAAGATGACTCTGCGTCATTTTTGGCCTATCGATCATTGATTTGAAAAGCTCCCAGGCCCAGCAGTGGACAAGCTTCTTGCAACGTTAAATTTACTTAAAACTTTGGCTGCCATATTGCCAAAATTCCAACATTCCAGACATTAGAAGTTGCCTGCACTGCGCCGTACACGATTGTCGTAAGCGGCGCATGAACCGACAGAGCAATGCACCCACATTAGTGCGACTAACAATGCCGAATTCGATCATTACGGGCGAGTCAAGCCTCA
The DNA here is from genome assembly GCF_900000015.1 of Plasmopara halstedii. Lineage (NCBI taxonomy): Eukaryota > Oomycota > Peronosporomycetes > Peronosporales > Peronosporaceae > Plasmopara > Plasmopara halstedii. Next base: position 10,235 of record NW_020187123.1, on the reverse strand, counting down.
ATTTTGTTTCTACTGTTTGTCATCCACAATCGATTACGCTCAAAGACCTTACACTTCGCTTTCTTGGTTTTGAGTCCCAGCCCAACGAGCGGCGGCTATCGAAGCAATTTGGGCCTTCAATGCGATAGCTCGAGATGACAATATGAAACGGTCTCACGCATCCTTAGTGGGGTGGTAATAAAGATTTGTAAGGGATGGCACCCGCAAGTGAAGGATTTTATTATCATCGAAACTCCAAAAAGGTAGTTTTCAGTCGATTCATCATTTTGCTCGTTTGTCCACAGCTCCCCGTCGATCGTGTCCGCTTTCTTTGACCGCAACGATCGAATCTCGCGTTTTGGAGCCTGTAGATGTCAAAAGACCAGCTTCTATCATTGTTTCTAGCTTTTTCCTGGGTTGCTGGCAGTCTGTAGGTAACATCTGTGAGCCTCTCTTCTGATGGTGTTGACTACAACCGGAAATTTCAGCAGGTATATTGGCGATTCTAAATAGCCGCGACTCTACAACTGGGGTGGTCGACTTGGTGTGCCAAGTGGTCGCCTGTACTCTTGAGCTCGATGTACTTGGTAATGCCATACACTTCATTGCCGAAGTCTTCCAACACCAGGATGTAATCTAGTTAGTTTTTGCGTGGCTAGATACCAGCATACAGTAGCTGGTCTCCCTCTCGGAGAAGCTTGAATCCAGAGGCATATTGAGATCACCGATCACGAGGTGGGATGCGTTGTCTTCGAATTGGTCGATGGCAGGTGATCGAAGAGCATCCTCTTCTCAGAGCCGTCGACACGGGTTGACCATATGGATGTACACGGGAAAATCCAACCGACACCTGAACCACTAGGTATTGACTTGGGACAATCAGATCGGATGGCTCCTTTATTGTGTCGAAGATGGGAAGTACTATCGGAGCATAGTGTGCACTCCACTGGACCGAACGGTAGTCAGGGCTGCACTGGTGCCACCAAAATTACTAAACGAAGAGCCTGTGCTGGAACTAGGACTCGGGGCTGAACCTTAAAGTGTCGAGGTAGTGCTAGTCGCGTAGCTTGGCTTTGCGAATACCTGAGACGCTATGACGCTGGTAGAGGTTTTCGACCAGCAGATTGTCGTTCTCCTTGACCTCTTTGTTACTGACTGTCAGTAGTCTGACGTTTCCTTGAGACATCAGCGGAGTCCACTGGTTAAGCCACCGTACGAACTTAGACCGAGATGAATATCCATAATTATGACCAGATTGTCCATCTTCTGCAGCTGGAGCACGCTTGCATTGTCGGGGTATCTGGCACGGATAGCTGAAAGGTCGTTTATCAAGGAGCCCAGTCACTAATCATCTATCCATAGTTGAAGCATATTTCGCTAAGGTTGAGCCACAACAGCACCAAAGCTATTTGGGGCACAACAGGCGGTGACTGTGCGCTGGATTTCACGCGATTAGTTAAACGTTTTGATGCCAGAGCCAGTAGTCATTCTGAAGATTTACGGCGCCGAGAACATGAGCATGATCTCGAAGAGAAATAGCGCTTTGGAAGCTCGCCCTAGATCCTTTGTGCTGTTAGATGGCACCTTCCATCACTGATATACATGCTGGAACAGTTCTTCGTTTTTTGGAACATTGTCTTCAATCATTTTGCCCCAGTTGTTGCAAAGTGGTCGGCTTCTCAGGGGTTTTCCAGCATGAAGTTGATCAGACGCGTTTGCGCCAAGTTGCCAACTCGCGAGCTGGCGGCGGTCATCTCCTGGGGCAGCACAGGAATATAGGCTAGAAATGCCGAGCACGACATCACCGTGTCTGCGTTGATGGTGTTTCGCAGCATCTTGCGCAACCCCGTAAAAATAGAGTCGGCGACCACCGTACAATCGGGCAGGAGCTGAGGAACGGTGTTTTTTTACCGTCTTCTTCATCTCCGCGACAATCTCTTGTATTGGCGTAAACTTCACGGTCTTCACGCTAGAATGTGATACTTAGTGAGAAAATGGCTGTCTTCAATCAACTCGCTTAGTTCAGCTGGATCATTCACCTTACGAAGGCATGAACTGAAAGTGTACATATCGAGAGCGGCCAAGCAGCAGTCAAAGTCCAGCTCGAGATTCCTGAGCACGTCGAAGTAGTTGCTCATCGCAACTTCTACAAAGGGCCTCAGTCTACTCTTAATGGACATGCTGGTAAAACTGATCGCCTTGCGCATCTGCTTTCACTTATTCTAATACTTGGTCGTGAGTTTGCAAGAGGAAGGTCTAGATGGTGCCAAAGCTTTGGAGTGAATTTTTAATTTCTAAGCAGCGTCAAAATCACCGATCTTAGTCGTGTTCTGAAAGATCTTGCTGAAGAACCACTCGTTGGTGCTCGAGCTGGGGGCGCGGCTTGCTGGACAATAATATCCTGGCAGAGCCCGAATTTCAATGACGTAACTCTCGGTGGTTGGGCAACAACATTAGCAATCGTATTGACGATTTGCGTAGCTGCCCTTGTCCTGGCAGCTACCGCTATCTTCGCCGCCAGAATACGTTGATTTAGAAGTGGTCGACAAGGATGTTCATTACTCAAGCTATACTTGTCTCCGAGGTTGGTGATTTCCTGGCTTTTCAAAAGGAGTCGAGTTTTCTCAGTCTTGCCCTTGTTTTTCAATTTCCCCCCTGACATCTTGATGATCTGGCCGAGCTGGTTCTGGTCAATGAGCTACTGCTGGACAGTATATTTGCCATGGTCATTGATGTGGACGAAAGAAGTTTGTCGGGTGAGGGTCTCGATAGAGCTTGTCCAGTCCTAAGTACCATATTGTAGCGCGCTCTGGGCAATACATACAAACCGGGTCCATCACTCTGCGAAGCATGCGCAGTCCAGCTTCACACTGGGTACTTCGTTGGCAGTAAATGCAGGGTTCTCTGCGACAATTGCTTGAGCGAGAGAGTTTGAATCCATGTCATTCATCACATAGTGTTCAGCTTGAACAGTCTCGTGCTTGGCGACATTGACGATGGGACATTCCAACTTTGGCGAAACTTGATTAGTGGATAGCTTGTGCCTATGGGTGAACAGCTTGCAAATTAAATACTTGGGTGTATTATTAGCAAAATGGTCAACACCAATGTCTAGTTACACATTGTAAAGACTTAAGACTAGTTTTTAATGAATGCATACACTGATATCAATCAGATTGAATTGTAATTTTTGTTTGGAAGAGTTTAGTTGAATCACATGGATTGTTTGATGTTTAAATTTGGCAGCAAAAAGTTGCATTCTCGACTTTGATCTTTATAATTTACATTGTGATTCCAAAACAAAATATGAACTTGCAGTGAAGATTTTGAAAACACAAAAAATACGCAAGTTGAGGTAATTTAATTCCCATTTTTAAGTCGTCACATCACAAATTTCCTCAAAACATCGACCGATGTAACGAGTGAACTCACGACGCCTTATGTATTGCATATCGATTCAGATCCCATCATAAATGACTGTACAAAACACTAAAGAAGTTAAGTGCAGCATACTTATTAAAAGATGACTGGATGCATGCAAATGGCTCTGACGCTGAAGTTATGCGCTTAAAGAGAACGTTCATGAAGTTTAACAAGGTCATTAACGAATTCATGAATGGATTAAAAAAATGCTGTATATTCAAACATATATTTATCTTTGAAACGACACACTGCGAGTATCCAGATAGCCAAACGCTGAGGTTTCTTTTACTTGATTGAGCATGTGGCACAATCTGTCGAAATCGTAGGTCACGTTAAATCCTTTAAATCAAATCCGTCGATCACTTAATCATCTCGTTTTCGCTTAAGCGCTTTGTTGGTGCTTGCTACCGGTTTTTTCCCGTGCTCATATATCGAATGATGATCGTTGAGCTTCGAACTCGAAACATCTCTGGTTTCCGGCTTATAAGACATGATGAACTCAATATCGTCCGAAGCAGCTTGCTGGAAATTCTTCATTGCTTTCAATGCCACGTCCGGGGGTATTTTGTCGCTCAGACATTTTTTGAAAATCGCGGTTTGCCGAAAGTTTATTACTTGAGCTAGCAAATATTCACCTTCCTGCAAATTTGCTCGAGTTGATTTTGCATTGACTCGACTTCATCGCTCAATCCGTTGCGGTTTGGAAATATAGAAGAGGGGACGGAGTGTGGCTTTGTATACAACGCATACATGTCCCTGATATAGTCGACGTAGTCAAGCCACAATTGAATGCGTGAATATTCAAAATTATTGCTATTCGAGTCACCCAGGAGAATCCGTAGAGCATTTTTCACAGTGTTGTTGTTCTTTATCCAATCTGTAAAGACAAACCGTGATAATTCTGGTTTCAAAATCATGATTCGCTCTACATCTTCTGCGAGGAGTAGGAATTCTGGCTTGGCTCGAAAATTTTCTAACACATTTATTACTCGGGGTATCGGATGGTCTAGATTCTGCGAGTTCATTACTTCTAGCAAAGTAAGAAGCAGCTGGTCATCATCAAATTTTTCACCTCCTTGATGGAAATTCCACTGCAGATAAACTTGGTGAAACCAATTTTCTATGTTTTTGTCGAGCGTTAGTCCAGTGTCTTCTGCAAGCATATTATTGTGCATGATATTGAGATCATGGATGCTTTCAACGATTTTGTTTCGATCCACATTAGCCGTATTCGTGACGAAAGGTTTGCTCAAATGCCTTTGTATCTCATTGATCTTATCACCACTTTTGATAGCTGCAACGCCACTCTAACAGATTAAAGATCTATTGCTAATGAACATCTTTTCATTTGATGTAGATTGCTTTGTTTGCGATACGTACGTCTTAAGGACAAGATCGAATGCAGTAAGGCAGTGACAACTTCGTTTAGCCTGTTGCTGCTATACATCACCACCATATATTACTGCACTTTTGATAGCTGCAAGGCCACTCTAACATATTAAACATCTATTGCTACTGAACATCATTTCATTTGATGTAGATTGCTTTGTTGGCGATACGTACGTCTGAAG
>NW_020187123.1:3198-3498 GCF_900000015.1 Plasmopara halstedii | reverse complement strand
TCAAATAAGACAGCTGGACTTCTCAAAAGGCAAGCTACGCTGACTATGATAATCCAAAGGTCTAAAGTACAATGTTGCGCTATGGCACCGAAGCAGGAGGAATAGCGTGATCACTACTCGGAATGAGTGGTAAGGCTTGGAGAGATCCGCATCGATCGATGTAGAGAGCTCTTTGACGCATGGCAAAAAGCCGAGGGTTGGAAGAAGCGAAGTGCTTCAACCGCGACGTCGCTGGGGAGTGACGGATGCACCGGAGTAACTGGGTGCGGTCATCAGGATCGGAAAACCTAAGCAGCGATT
>NW_020187123.1:2977-3113 GCF_900000015.1 Plasmopara halstedii | reverse complement strand
GAACTCCCTGTGTGCCCACAATTGAATGTATTAAAGCAGTCAAATCTCGATAAAGACACAGTAGATGAGGGATACTGCCCCGAAACTCCATAGCTGGCAGACCATGTATAAATCGATCCACAAACTCGGTAGTAGA
>NW_020187123.1:0-252 GCF_900000015.1 Plasmopara halstedii | reverse complement strand
TCCAAGAAGAGGGCGTATCCAGGCTGGCCTCGAGAGCGTAATGTTTCTTGTAGGTCGTAAAGAAAGCGAACATGGTGATAAAGGCAGCGCCCCTTGATAAATCCTTTCTGCTCTGTGTCGATCAACTGCGGTAGAAATCGTTGTAGTCGGTAAGCCGACGCTTTAGACAGAATCTTAACATCAACTTGCATCAACGAAATTGGTCGGTAGTTACCAGGGTCTCGTCGGTCGCCTTTCTTGTAGAGTAACGCG
>NW_020187122.1:0-430 GCF_900000015.1 Plasmopara halstedii | reverse complement strand
ATGCTCCAAAGTGCTATTAAACTGGAGGTGCCAATTGCGCTCTATCAGGTAAAGCACCGGGCAGAAGCTTATGGATATCCACTCTCGACATCTGACTTCGAGAATGCAAAGGCCCTATCCAAGTTCCTTGCTCCCTTCGAAAAGATCACCACCGCTATGAGTGCGGCCTCATATCCTTCATTGCGTATGTTGGTGACGTTCTTCCAGTTTGCAAAGAAGCACATTGACAGTACCCTTGTAGAAACAGACAATGCAGCTGTCAAAAGCGCAGCTCAAGCAATGCAGATCAAGCTTGCTAGCTACTATGGGTTGGTTGTTTCATTGCCTGCTTTGGTCGCGAATTGTCTGGATCCTAGGTACCGCTTGAAGAATGTTCCCGATGCAGATCACGCTCGCATTGTCGCAAAGATCTGTAGCGACTCCATTGCTC
>NW_020187121.1:479-873 GCF_900000015.1 Plasmopara halstedii | reverse complement strand
GTCTATCGTGGAGAACGCCAAAGACATCACTCTGATCGAAGTCAAGGAGAAGCTGTTGGAGGAGTCAAACAGCTACAGAAGAAGGAAGCAAGTGAGAAAGCGTTTCGTGCCACAGGCAATGATGGACGGAACAAGGGCAGACGAGGAAGTGGTCGCAAGAATTACGCGCCACGCAAAAGCGGCGGTTTTCGGGGAAAATGCTTTAATTGTGACCAGACTGGTCATATGAAACGGGACTGTCCAGCTGCTGAGAACCGTCCCAGAAACCGTTCTAGCGGTAGTGATGCAGTTTTTGCTGTGGGGGAAGAGCAATCAGCAAGCTGGCTGATCGACAGTAATGCGACATCACACATGACCCCTCACCGAAATGACTTGGTCGACTTCAAGCAACTTT
>NW_020187121.1:0-469 GCF_900000015.1 Plasmopara halstedii | reverse complement strand
GGACGTTTTAGTGAAGACTATGCGATCCACAGAAGGTATGCCTGCGCTAAAACAAGGTGTCAAGGCCTTGTGTGGTGGAGGCATGAAGGGCAAGCAGACGATTAAAGCCTTTCCGGGACGCTCCATGACAAGGACATCACGTGTACTGGAATAAGTTCACACAGACGTGATGGGACCAATGAAGACACTTTCGAAAGGAAGTGCTAGATACATTTTAATTTTTGTGGATGATTCTTCACGATATGTGGTGGCTTATTTTCTGGCGAAGAAGAGTGAAGTTGCCGACAAGATCAAGATGTTCAAAGCACTGCATGAAAATCAATGGCGAACCCGAATCAAGTGCCTGCGTTCGGACAATGGAACAGAGTTTGTCAACATGACAGTTACGGCATTATATCAGCGGAACAGCAGCATACATCAGCGTACTGTACCATACAGTCCTCAACAAAACGGAATTGCAGAACGAATG
>NW_020187120.1:0-942 GCF_900000015.1 Plasmopara halstedii | reverse complement strand
GCGCCACACAGCGTAAGGTCCAGAAGCATTGACCATTCGACCCACGCCACCGGGTCTTACACTTAGCCTCACTGACTTTGCTGTCAATTTGAATAATGTTTACTTTATAATATGTCTTAGGATAAAACTACTTTCTTACCATGAAATCGTATTGATTAAAACCATTACTTCGGTACTTAATATACTTTTAATATTTTTGGGGGATTTCGACTTGTATCTGAACAATCGCAAGGGCATGTAAAGTCTTCGACACAACTTTGACACTTTTTTAGAGTTTGAAAAGAATTGGTATAATTTTTTGTATTGACACGGAAACTGAACTTTAAACTCAGATTCAATACAATTGTGTTAATCACAATATGGTACGATTGTACGAATTCGCATTACAGCGGGTGAAATTGTGAAAATTCGTCATACGCAAATATTGGCATCTGTGAAGATAACGAAACTCTAAAAAGAGGGATTAGAGGTGAACGTGGCCTGCTATCCGCACGTTAGTGAATAAAGTCTTGTTATAAGAAACACTGGAACATTATTTAACTAAGTTGATAACATTCGTTGTAAACATGTCAACTGCTGAAACAGCAGAGAAACTAATACTATAGGTTTTCCTACTGGCTCTCGGTCACCAGATCAAACGACGACCGCAGACTTCATTAGTCAAAATTTATTCTTTGTAAAATGTACATCAGCCCCGTTGCATTTCTTCTGTATATTAAATAAATTTCGTACAAGTGAAAGCCCAATAGAGCACACTGCGAGCGAAGTTTCATACGTTCATCGCACTATTCGGCCCTTTCATCTAAAAGCATCTTTGCGTCGAGAATCACCTCCCTCGTACCACATCATAGCGCTCAGCGAGCCCCCGAAAAAGAGTGGGCCTTACAATTTACGCCCATACATTACACTTGCTGAGGATGACGAGGTGCTCTCCGACAATAA
>NW_020187119.1:0-2136 GCF_900000015.1 Plasmopara halstedii | reverse complement strand
TCGTTGCGCCGGTAGAACTGCGGCCCCCTCGCTCACTGCGAACACCCTCAGTATAGATAAGTACTGTATGTATGAACAGTATTTTATGGACAAAATTTGGAAGGCGATCCATACTCAAAAACGTCAAAATCCGTGCCGGAATTGCGCGTTCCTCTTCGATCGCGTATACTTTTTGCGTTGACGTAACACAGTGTGTTCTGCGGCGACCAACCGCAAAACCCTGATAAAAACCTCGCTTAGGCGGGGTTTTTTGTTTTCTGGTCTGCTCAAAAAAGATGGCTGTTGACTTATTGGCAATGGACGCGGCTGACATGCGATTTACTATAAAAATATATTTTATAAATCCAAAATATCTATTATATATGTATTGCTCATGATTATAAGTTAACACCACTAATTGTGTGAATTAATATAATCGCCAATGTCCTGTGGGAAGTTAAATTGTCTCGCATATAATCGATATAAATATAAGTTGGCTAACTTATTTATCACGTAAATATTTATGTGAGTTAATCTTGCTAGTTTGAAATCCAGGTTTTTTCAATGTATATTTTTGTAGCCAAAAATATCGTATGGATACATTATGCAAGCATCTGATTATTTAAAGATGAAGTTCCAGAGTGACAGGCAGTTAGCTCTTTATGGACAGCAAGGCGTTGCAGGGACATGGAAAGCATTAAAGGGGATCGGTTCTGATATTTACTCAGGAATGGAGAGAGTAAGTTGGTACTCTTCATGCTTAATCCCCAGCTATCACGATGTGTGTGATGAGCTTCTCTCAGAAGAAAAGAGAATGTACCTCTCAATTCTCTCGCTTTATCGTTATCGCGATGTAATAGCACACATGCTATTCCTTTATTTTGAAAGTGTTATTACAGATTCTGAAAATGGAAATGAACAAAATCGCGTTCGTAAGATGGATTCAAAAGTAACGGGGCTTGTTAACAACATACCGACAAGTAAGGCCGCGCGTTTGGCGATAGCATGGGGGCTGGCCAAATTCCTTTCCGAATCTGGCATACTCTCTGACATCGTCGTCGAACGGCTTGCACGCCGCGTACCTAACGTTGTCATGGCGCTTCAACTGATTGGAACGGAACAGAAGTGCGCTCTTGCTGCTCGTCGCCTGAAAACATTGGACCCTAAGTATTACGCCACACTCTATGCCGCACAACTGGAGATGCTTTACTACTTTTTGGAGCCTTTCCTGTCTGAACTCATTAAGAAGGTGCAAATGGGGTTCTATAAGGATTTCGATGCAATTTATAACGACTTAAAGGGTAAGGAGCATGTTTAAGAGCTTGCTTTCAATTCTATTCTCGGATGTTTTATTCCCCTTTTATGTTTTTGCGTGCGCCTCTTTGTTCCTGTGGTTGATGCCTGACCACTGGGTATTACTCACATTCATTTCTATCATTGTGTTTATTATTCTTCATCCGATAATTTTTGGCCGATTTGATAAGTACGATTAAATAGTATAAAAAGGATTGTTTATGTCAAACCCAGCTTATTTGTTTCTGACCGATGAAAATGGTTCTCCTATGGTTGGTCCTTGCCTTGTGTCAGGGCGTGAAGGTGCAATTGAACTCAAATCGTTTACTCATAATGTCAACATCCCAGTCGACGGGAATACCGGGAAATTAACGGGCACGCGTATACACATGCCCATCATGTTCCAGAAAGAATTTGATCGTGTAACCCCACTTCTTTTTCGCGCACTGAGTACGGGAAGAACGCTCCAGTCAGCCACCATTAAGATGTATCAGATTAATGAGGCGGGTTTAGAACAGGAATATTTTAATATCCTCCTGGAGAATGTGAAAATAACCTCAATCACACCAGACCTGTATCCCGGCGCAAACACCGGAACACACCTTGAAACGGTTCTCATACGCTACGAGAAAATCACCTGGAAGCATTGCGATGGAAATGTCATCTATAGCGACTCCTGGAATGAGCGAGCAACGTACTGAAACGTGATCCCTGACGCATTTTTGCGCAGATGAAAATATTTCCATTGTCATGCCCGAAAACCTGTGTTTGTATAAATTCAATCAATGATTCCAAACACAGGTCCCCAATGACTTCATCCATCTTCACTTCGACCCTACTAAAAACTGCGCAACCAGCCGCAGT
>NW_020187118.1:0-618 GCF_900000015.1 Plasmopara halstedii | reverse complement strand
CCCCCAGAGCCCGTAGCAACGCTACACACATCCCATCTTCCGCATACGCGGTGCGGATTAAATCCGTCACCGACGACGTTACAGTTGTAAAATGAGCAAGCCCATACTCTGGTTTGCGTGACGACGCATCAGCCAAAGCATTCTGCTTTCCCGGCTTATAATTCACCTCGAAGTTATATTCCGCAAAGAAGGATACCCATCTAGCCATCCTCTGCGAGAGGTCGGGCGACTGAGTCGCAGTGAGTAGTGACACACGATCTGTTCAGATCACAAACTGCATGGAGCCGAGCAGGTGGACCATGAACTTGACAAATGCATACTTCATCGCAAGTAGCTTTTTGTCATGAACTGGGTAGTTGTTCTCTGCAGCTTTGAGCTGTCAAGATTCGAACGCGATCACCCGATCTCGCCCCTCGGCGTTTACTTGCAGCAGTGCACAGCCGATAACAAAGTACGAAGCGTCACAGACGACGCTGAAAGGCTGATTAAGGTCTGAAAGTGCCAGTATTGGTGCATACAGGAGGTTGTCGTTGACCCCGTCAAAAGCCTCCTGATGTTCGGTGTTCCAACACCATTCTGCACCCTCTTAAAAGAGGTTGGATAATGGCCGGACCATTT
>NW_020187117.1:0-720 GCF_900000015.1 Plasmopara halstedii | reverse complement strand
TGATGGAGATGCACTTGTCAAGTTCAGGGCTTGACTCAAATCCGTTTGTGATCGACACAGATCATGCGTCATTACGCACTGCGACTCAGTCGCCGCACCTCGCGCAGAGGATGGCCAGGTGACTCTCTTTCTTTGCAGAATATAAAGTATAAGCCAGAAAAGCGGAATGCTTTGTCTGATGCATTGTCACGCAGACCGGATTATAAGCTTGCTCATGTCACGACGGTGATGTCGTCAGTGACGAATTTGATCCACGCCACATAAGCGGGTGATAGTTTGTGTGTAGCGCTGCTACAGGCTCTCGGGAGCAAGGAGCTTGAAAATTTGGACAAGAAATTGTCGGCGTGTTTGCGTGCACGGTTACACAAATATTCGTCGAGAAACGGGTTGCTGTATCATAGCACCGATTTGACAGATACGCCACGAATTGTGGTTTCTCACGGTGATAACTTAAAATATCCTCTATGAGGCCCACAACACCCCACTCATTGATCATCTCGGTCGTAAGAAGACGTACAGCTTGGTGAGTCGCCACTATTGGTGGCTCAAGCTGTACAAATGGACGAGCACAGATGTGCGCACGTGTGTGACGTGTCAGAGGGTGAAACTCTCTCCGAATGCGGTGGCGCCGCTGGTCAGTTTACCGGTAACCTTTGGGCGTAGGCAGTCCATGAGTACGGACTTTGTTTTTGACTCGGCAGTCAACACGAGTTCATGCGG
>NW_020187116.1:0-668 GCF_900000015.1 Plasmopara halstedii | reverse complement strand
TCTGGTCTTGTCGCGGTCATCAAGTGCATAAGAGCACCAATAGCTTCACGATATGGTGCACTGACTTTGGTAGGTGCGTCGCTTGAAACGAGTCGAGAGCTTATGTCCATTGGACTGACAACGGCTTTGCAGTCATCCATACCGAAACGCTTAAGAATGTCATCAACGTAGCGTCGCTGACACATTGTCAAGCTGCCGTCGGCGTTGTCCACCAGCTCAATGCCCAAGACAAAAGCGCATTTTCCGCTGTCTGTCATCTCGAATCGCTTCTTGAGGTCGTTCTTTGTGCTTGTGATCAGTTCAACTGAGCTTCCAGTCATCAGCACATCATCCACGTACACGAGTAGAAGCACGCAGTGTCCGTGCTTCATCTTGATGTAAAGACACGGGTCAAAGTCTGATACTTGAAATCCGATCGAGCACACAAATTCGTTGAACGTATCATTCCATACGCGTGAGGCCTGCTTGAGCCCGTAGATAGCCTTAACCAATTCGAGGCAGTCGTAATTGCGGTCAATCTCGACACCTTCAGGTACGGTACAGTAGACTACTTCTTTCATCTCACCATACAAGAAAGCCGTCACCACATCTAATTGATCCACAGGCCAGTTAAAATATTTAGCCAGGCCGATCACCATTCGCAATGTCACATATCTGACAACGGGGGA
>NW_020187115.1:323441-325500 GCF_900000015.1 Plasmopara halstedii | reverse complement strand
AATTTTAAATGTATAGATTTTCCTAAATATATATAGTAAAATCTAAATACACGCGTAACTACTGACTACCCAGCCACGTCCGTATTCTTATTTGGGTGCAGTCACACCATGCCGTCTTCGTGTGGCACACACTCCTGTTACTAGGGTACGTGTAACCCCGTTACACTCTCCCCCATTAAGATTGAAAACTTTTACAGTTCCAATCGATTATTGCCTCTACGAGGCTTGCGTGTTCGCTAGACACTGCAATTTGGTTCTTTGGAACAAAACGACTTATGTGATTAATGAGACCTGTGTCAACGACATTGAAGTCACCAAATCTCGCTGTTTATGACAGCGGACACGGGCAGAGCCCAACTTCGTCTCCCGCACGCGGTCCAATGTCGGACAATGCGTCCGCGGCATCCAGGAATGTAAATCCTAGGCTCGACGAGCCCGAGCGTCGCGTTTCGCGCACGCTATCAGTGACGAGTGGCCTGGTTGAAGATGTTGAGGTGCTCGACTACGAATCCGACACTCTCTTTCCCGGGTAGGATGACGAGAAAGGCGAGCCGCGCCAGCGGCCTAAGACGAGTCCTGCTCGCGCCTTGTGGACCCATGTCCTCTCATCACCTGAGGGACGTGGTGTCATCAACAATAACCTCGATGAGGCACAGAAGCGGCAGCTGGAATCTGCCCGTTAGGCTGCTCTGATGTGCGCCCATCCACGGCCGGTCATTGACCCTCGTGTGGAATACGGTTTCTTTCAGCGGATCCCGCTGTGGAAGCGAAGGACGCGGTAGCTTGACTGTTACGCATCCACGTCATCGAGCCCCCGACCATTATGGAAGATGATCTTGCCGAACGGAAAGCTCTTCGAGCTCGTTTCTTGGTCCCACAAGAATTTTCGTTGGACGCTTATCGCACTCGACTGTGTGCTTAACGAGGTGGCTCTCGTGTATCCGCAATGCGGACAATACCTAAATTGCTCGCCCCTGGAGAAAGTGCTACAGATGACGAAGCGCTCTTTGAGCGGTGGGTGCAACGGCACCGAAACCTTTCCTCAATGTAAAACTAACGGTTGAGCCACAAGGAAGTGGACGTGCGTATGGAGCGACACCTCCGATTTGAGTTTGCCAAACTTGAGGCACGCCGTCGACTTCCTTTAAATTGTCGCCCTGCGACGTATGAGTCAACCCAAACGGTCCCGCGAGCTCTGTGTCTGCGACTGCAAGAGCTCAAGGCCACTGCTTGAGCCTAGCATATGGCCCTTCTACTTCTCTGGCTATTGCCGGGAAGAGCGGGGCGTCCTGATCTTTCTGATCAAAAGCGTCCACGGTGTCTGGGCAATCTTGCCGAAGTGGCGTCTCAAACTTCCACGAGTTTTCGGGGTCGGAATATCGTCGCCACGTCACCAGCTAGTGGGTTTGACCCTGGTGACGACGTCGTTTCTCTAGACGTTCCACGTGGAAGTAGACGTCACCGTTCTCATTGAAAAGAGTTCGTGGCGGGCGGTGCCGACCGTGTCGACCGCCGTCCGGAGACTCTAGATGCTCTTCGAGCCCTTGAGGACGAGGTCCTACGTGATCGGAGCGCCGCTGAGCGTCACGCTGAAGTAGGATATCTCTGTGCAGACGCTCTTGAGGATTTAAAGCACGTCATGTGCCGGCTGCCTCGCTTTGATGGCTACCACTCTCTGCCGGAGCGACTTCAAGCCGTGGAGCAGGCGAATGCGTCGCAGCATGCGACGGTGGAGCGCTTGGCGCAATTGGAAATGGAGGTTGTGCACTCCGTGCAAAGAACCAGTTGCTGGTTCAGGTTCTGGGTGGTCAAGGGCCCGTTGGGATCTGCTCTGGCGCCAACGCTTCCGCGTTCACTTGCGCCGATTCCGGGTACGGCTTGAGGATGCGCGCGTAAAACACCGAGTGGGTACGCATCCGTTTGGGAAGGTTTAGCGAATACGCTAGGTCTCGCTTGGTCACAAACTTAAACGGTCCAAAAAACCATGGACGAAGCTTTGTCCGGAACATAGCAGAGGCAGCAGTTTAATAAAACCAGGTGTCCGACCTTGAAGCTTTTG
>NW_020187115.1:322539-323431 GCF_900000015.1 Plasmopara halstedii | reverse complement strand
GGCCTGCCTGAACGATGAGATTAACTACATGTGCAGCACAGCGCACGTGCACCGGCTTGATGTCCGCATTGCTGTTCGCAATCATCTGAGCACATCCCTTGACCATATTTTCCGCATTGCCGCTAGTCATTCCACTGATTGAGTCTTGGATCCCGAACTCGGTGGCCACCTCTTGGATCACATCCGCTACTTCCGGTGCACCGTGCGGATGGCTACGTGACGAAACGCCAATAGGAAGTTGTTATACGTCCAATCAATTGAACAAAATGAATCGTGATCGCAACGAAAGGTACAGTTGCAACCGATGTCCAAAGTCAAGTGTCAGAGCAAAAAATGTTCCCAGCAGCACCTCAGCGTCGAGCAGCTTTTCATCGATGCTTGCGTTTCTTTCAGCAATGTCAGATTTCGGGCGCGAACGGTCGTTCTGCACGGAAGATGGTACTTATCATTCGACTTCTGACAGAAACGCCTAAACGAGGCGCATTCAATTACCGAGAGGGCCTGGTTGTTGTCGATAATCCGCTGGATGAGGGTACTCGATCAACGGCTCCGGAATCAAAACGGTTTCTTTTTTGGGCAGGAACACTGACCGTTTTGCCGCCGTTGATTCTGAGGCGGCAGCATGCAAGAAGTCGTGATGGCCCTTGGGAACGGAGTTCGAGCAGCCAAACGATCATTTGAACTGCGGATTCTTGCAGGCGTTGCAAATCAGATAGATAGAGATTCCCTTTTCTTTCTTTTTCTCTTTCAGTTCCTTATACTCCGCCTCAAAAGCTGAGACTCTTTCGATTTCCACGGTTTCGCTTTTCTTGGCTTCTTGATTCAAGCACGTGCAAAATACTACGATGTCGAAATGTTCCCATCAGTAGGTCTTTGCCTTGGCCTTAGCCTC
>NW_020187115.1:322002-322529 GCF_900000015.1 Plasmopara halstedii | reverse complement strand
GCGCTGCTAGAGCACCTCCAGCAGAAGATGTCTGCATCATTTGCGTCCATGACGCCATCGTCGATGACGGATGACTATCCCCGCCCTAGGCCGCTCATGGTGACCGTTAAGGTCTTTGAGGGGGGGGAGAGAATCTCCAACTTTGGGTGAGAGAGGTCGAGATGGCCATCGCATGCGCCATGATCCAGACCGCTCAACAGTGCGTAGCGCTAGTCATCTCAAAGCTCGGTGGTCGAGCGCGAGAATGGGCACTGACGTGCGGCACTTCGGCCGGAGCTGCGTTTCCCTCCTGGGTGGAGCTGAAGTTGCAGCTCTCACAAGTGTTCTCGCCGCTTAATCAGGCATATCGCGTACGAGAGCGATTCCTTGCCGCCGAAAGGGCAACAAGAGTGGACTTTGTCTACGAGATGCGTACTCTCATTGCCGGGATAGCAGCAGAACCCCTTCCGGAGGCGGTCACAGTGACCATCTTTATGGGAGGCCTCCGCACTGGCGTGACCAGAATGGAAGTTTTCCGTGTGCATCCT
>NW_020187115.1:321446-321992 GCF_900000015.1 Plasmopara halstedii | reverse complement strand
GTTGACGGAAAACACGATCCACGAACAGCGTTGCTGTACCGACCCCGTCGATGGTGTCTGGTGCCGCCGCCAAATGAGCCATCTTTCTCAACCAGTCGACGAGTACCACGACACCCGTGTTACCCGCCGAATCTTTCGGCAGACCAAACACAAAGTTTAAACTCATGGACTGCTAGCACCCAGTGGATACCGGTAAGCTGGCCAGCGGCGCAGCCGCATTTGGGGATGATTTCACTCGTTCACCCGTCTCACACGTGCGGACATAGGTGCTCGTCCATTTGTACACTTTGGGCCACCAATAGTGGTGACTCACAGAGCTGTACATTTTCTCACGACAGAGATGACCACTGAGTGGTGCGTCGTGAGCCTCATAGAGGATGCAATATTTCATATCCGCATCATGAGGAACCACAATTCGTGGTGTATCCGTTGAATTGGTGCTATAATATAGCAAGTTGTTATAAAGCGAATACCGGTGCGTTCGTGCACGCAGTCTTGGTGACAATTTCTTGTCCGAGTCTCCAAACCCCTTGCTCCCGAGAGTCG
>NW_020187115.1:309963-321436 GCF_900000015.1 Plasmopara halstedii | reverse complement strand
CGTGGGGCGTCTCAAGCGGTATCATGATCCGCAGGGGGCTGCAGATCAGCAGGCGCCCTGTGGCATCGGGTAGGAAAATTTGAGTGCCTCTAATAGATATACAGTTCGCTAAAAGAATAAGAGGAAAATTTACGATCGTACCCGTTGAAAGCCAAACTACGCGAATCATAGCATAGTTAAACACAGTTTGTAGGAGCCTCGATGAATAATGGACCAGTTACAGATGTCACATAACGAAGTTATGATAAACTACTACGCTAATTATGTACTTTTGTCAATATTGACAGAAAATGAGACGGCAGTAAGAAAAACATGCGCAGCGGCAATTTCAAAAATATTGTGACATCTGAATTATGACTTATGACACGATAGTCAATGATAACGAAGGAACTGGGTACACCAAACGCGTTGTACTTCTTAGCGTATGCGCAAAGTTAATGAACTAAATAAAAGGCAGCTCAAGAAACTTGTGGTGATTAGCGCGCTGACTGACATATATGAAACCTTTTGCTCCGGCCTAAAGGGGCCAACGACTAGAGTCAGCATTAACAGGTACTTAGTGATCTTAGTAGATCATAAAAATAGTCATTCCCGGAGATGGCCAAGAACGGAGTTGAGCCTTTTGAGTGTTGGACTAGCGGTAGCGCATTGATGGAGGTTGAGGCCTTATTCATTCTGCAAGGTAGTCGGCAGATAAGTATGTAAAAAGTCAGGCTCGAAAGGATTTGCCGAGCAGATATTGATGCGGTACGAAGCACAATGTGTGTGCGGGGATTACCGTTGAGTTTCTAGGGCGATACGACAACCTAAATTTTGAGTCGAACGCGCCCAACACAAACCAAGAACAGTCGCCAATGCGGAGGTTGACAGAGATTACTATCCTTCCAAGCCATCTGCACAAGTGCAAACGGCTCATGCTTCACCGTTTGGTCCAAAGAAATCAAGCTTAATGCGCATCAACTGCAGCTGGTATTACCATTCAACTGCCATACTACTTTTGCAAATGGTCGAAACCACGCCTTACGCATGACACACCGCTGTAGAGGCAATCTCCGTCAAGATAAACCCGCAACTCCGTCAAAACCAATCGCGATCACGCTGGGAAGGGCATCGCAAGGCTGGCGTACGTTTTATCAAGATCAATGCTAGCGGATCGCCTCAATAAGGCGTTGGCGGCGTCAAGGATGGATAAGTTGCGAGGTTTTACATGACGAGCATGATGCGCGCGAGAAGTAGAAGTGCGACAGAGACTTAACAAGTTGTCCAGTAATCTGAAGTTGTTAACATGCGGCCACTTGATCCAGTGTCGATGTTCCAGTCATCTTATCCGTCTTTGTCTTAATCGCTTTGTCCACTTCGTCGTCCTCGTCTTGCAAGTGGCTTTCAGATGCTCTACCTATTCGGCGCTCAACATCTTTCCCGCTTGCCTTCTCCTCAACGATCCTTTCTAGGCGCTGTGATTCATTTCGACCCCCGTTGACCGCGCGAACTACACTAGTTTCGCCGTCTATCGCTAGTTGTCGGTTCTCACTGAGTCCAACCTTTCCCCTCATCGAAGAACCTGTCCGCAACGTTCATAATGTTTCCCAGTACTAGGTTGTATGCTCCTGCGCATGTTTCACGAACTGCAAAAAAGTATTAGAAATGTTCTGTCCAGTTTTTTAATTATTGCTTTGGGTGTTGTGTTGGTCTTGATAATTTGTGTCCACGTCATCTTGGTAACGGACGTATGCAGTTGAACATGCATTTCTCGTTTCAGTGTGAACTCGTGGTCCCACGATCCTTTTCCGCCTATTGGTTGATGTAGTGTCTTTCGGCTATCTCTTCCAAGGGATACAACAGGGTTGCCTTGAACCTCGCGCATAGGAAGCTTCGACTACATATCGTCGAGCACCGCCCAGATGCCTGATCCAAAGCCTCTCAGGTAACTATCACCCTATTCTTTCTAATGCGCAAATAAAGATGAAGAATGCTGTCAGAAATATTTGTTTCACTAGCTACTCATTCATATTAATTCACTGCATAATGCATAACGTGAGTTTGTGCCCACGATTCTATCTTTTCCGGAGTCTCATCATACCGAGACCAAGTCACGATACTTTACCGCGCATTTCATCGTGGTACCTTTGAGATTTGCTCATGTCCGAGGGAGAACAGTGGTACGTGTTTGAACGTTATAACAGAAGACGTACTTATAATGCCGTCCGCCAACCTTACTGGTATCAAACCACTTTGTTTTATCAAAAGACATGCATTTGTGAAAGCTCTATGAGTACCAACTTTACCGGAAGTTTGTATCTCTAACTGCACTAACTTGTGCCAGCTGTTATGAGCGCTCCTTACAGCAAAGGTTTTCTTCTCGACTTATTCGATAAAACTTGTGACTTATCGAGCCGTGGAAACTGGGTGACTTCTGAGAGGCCAAATTCGGTGAGGAAGTCGAGGAGAAAGATAGGTCTCAGTGACTCGCCGAGACCAGACTCAACACACGCGCTCTCATCAAAACCCTGACAGCCAAGTCGCACCCCGTGTATGAAATCCTTTTCAAACATGCCTGCCTCACCAATGCACAATTTGCACAACCCGGGCCTGCAACGGGGTTTTACGTGCCCTGGTAGAAAGGGTGTGGGTAACGCAAGATGGTGTGATCGCTCAATGGTGTGGTTTACACATGATAGTGTGACCACACAATGGTGCGCTCACACTTAAACAAGAAGTCAGTACGTGGCTGGACTGCCAGAAGTTATCCGTTTGATTAGGTTTTATTATATAGATAGGAAAACCTATAGATTTAGATATAGGCAGCTTTGCTGCAAATCTAATAAAATCGAGGAATACAGTTTACGTTTTGAACGAAAGCGTTAATTAGTCTTGATTTAAGAATGGTGTTACTCCTGGAGTAAGTGGATTGCGATCCGCTACACTTGTACTGGCTCTAAACATAGAACGAAGGTCATCGACCAAACCAAGCTTCCTCTAAGCGAAATAGCTACGGCAGTCCCGCTGCAGGGCATATCCCTTCGTCACTGAGTGCCCGGCCTCCTGCAACAGAGCTTGCGACATAATTCAACTTGTTATCGATTACTTTAACCTGGCTCAGCGAGCCGAGCTTGCTCATCTGTAGGCACAAGCGTCGCAGGAACTTTCGGTGCAATTGCCCAGAGAGTCGCACGTCATATTTATGCATTAGATTCATAGAAAATTGCCCGCCACGTCGCAGCGGATCTGTGAATCGCATACGGATGTAAAATAACAGGTCGAATTAAAATTGAATGTGCCTTTGAAAGTTGTTATAAAAGCATTGTTTTTGGCCCCCAGGATCACCTCTATACAGAATCACCTCTAGCACCTGTGGTAGTTGCATTTGGGAGGGGGCGTACCCCTTCTGCGACCGTTTGTATGTTACTCAGTTTTGGCAAAGTGCCGAAGCGTATATGGCTTGATAAAGCATTTGGTTGAAAAGGACTTTACTCGTGTTTACGGTGTTTTAACCTAACGTCTATATCATAGAAACAGGCACCCGAATAAAACGTTGATTCATGCTTGACTTTTCGAAATATGAAGCATGACTTCGACGTCGAGATGGGCGCGTATCACCTTCCCATCCCTATGTGCCTATTGGCATGACCAATTGCCAAGTATGAGTCTTATAGCTAGATTAGCACTGCGCAACCTTGTCTCTTCTTTTGAAGAGTTCGAGACAAACGATGCACGTATTTGAAAGCAACAATAGTACAACATTATTTATACCACAAACTACTTTCAAATGTTTTCTGCTCCCCTTGTGAGCCCATCACCCTCTATCCACTCCACATAAAAGTAATTACACCCTAGCACGTCGAGCATAGCCGTCGGTGGGTGGCCCTGGCGTGGCTAGCTCTCAATTTTAGATTGCTTAACCTGCTCACTCCGAAAGTCTTGACGTGCGGCCGATACGGACATGCATCATCGTTCAGACGCGCTGAGTGAATCGAAAATTTGGACTGATTGGCTTGAGGCACACCGAGGGGTCAACAACTGAGCTACTGCAAGGTGTGGGATGGTCGAGACGTTATTAGGTGTCAGCATAACGCTTCATATTTGATCAGGTCATGAGTGCGGGGTCTGGACACAGCTTTAGCAAGCCTGAAATCATAGTAGATGTTCGCATTTTTTGGGATATTGAAGGTATAACACAGTTTTCCAAGTAGGTAATGTAGTTGAAGAATCGATGTAACGAGAACGCAGCTCAGCCTTGGATACTGCAGATACCGCCAGTGATTAAATGTGGTCAGCGATTAGTTACAGTTTACCCACTGTCTCTGACATCCGCGTATTGCTTCTACGTATCCCATAGCCTCGCACACTTTGCTCAAGACACTGAAATTCTACGAAATGATTTAGTAAATTTGCGACATTTTGTAGTCGGGCTAACGGCTGCAAGTCGAGCGCATTATTTATCCTTCCCCAGCAAGCCCCGATCCGCTTTGGGGGTGTCAAAGGGACATGGGTCTTACAAATCATTCATAGAATTTGGAGCAAGCCTCAAAAAGAGGTGCTGCGTTTTACAATACATGCTCAGTGAGTCGGAGCATTGGAGCAAATCGCTTCAGCACCGCAGAAACCATGCTCAAGCGCTCCAGAGTATACTGTTCACCAAGAGATTACCGCGTTCCGTCTGACCATCTGTCTGGAGAGGAAGTGTTCAATGTGGTACCAAAGCCTCGAACAAAGGTCACTAAAATTTTATTTTAAACCATAATGTCAATCTGAAGCGATAGCCACGGGCAAGCTGTATTGGAAAAAATTGCTAGGGAGCAGCTCGGCTGCATCCTTACCATTAACAGCGTCGCCAACAGCAGCAAAAGGGTCATCTTGCTCAGACGGTTCAGAAAGACAACATTGCCAATTCAATTAGAAGCCTCTGTAGAAAGACCAAATAATTAAGCTCATATAAACGACTTGCCAATTCCCTGCCTAAAATGTCAGGTTGACGCAGGGTGACGACGCATGTGGTGAGATTTTCTTGCGTTCATACGTGCGCACATAAGCGCTTACAACTTGTACATATGACGCCACCAGGTCAAAGATCCCAAAGATCCGTACCGCTTTTATCTGTCAAAATTTTTAGATCAGGTGCTATCATGTGGTTTGTGCTAGAATAAATCAAGCCTTGGAACAAGACTTAGCGGTGCAATCGCGTCATTAAATGCGTTAATAAATAGACGATTAAAATCGATTCTTGATCGCCAAAGCTTTCAACACTACAACACATTTTGCGTCTGCCCCAAACCTCGTACGAATTGTCATGTTATGCGACAGCTAATTGTCCGGTCGACATAAAAGCGCACCCGCCACCACATAAAGCAGGTCTAGCTAATACTGTACTTGAAAGTATGGGCAGTTAGAAGGAGAATAATCAGTCATTCTTTGCGCGAGGCATTTGACGCTGTTGCTGTATGCAATGGCATATAATCGGTGTATTACACAACAACTTCAAGTTTAGCATGTGTACTTTAAGGTGCAATTACGTACTTCATAGCAATTAGCTTTTTGTCAAGACTCGTTTTTTGCCGCACGCCATCGCCGTTTGACATTATTCTTAGAATACCGGTTAGGATCGTGTCATGTGGGCGTAATCTCCACTGTATTTGTATAATTAGCTGGTCAGACCAAGCTACTTCTTCAATTCTCTTGTAGACGCAGTACTGGCAAATCAACGATGGCTTTGCTTGATGTGGCATCTGCCCGTAGCCTATACTTTCCAACGCGCACACCAAAAATTAGATTTTGCTAGCATTAATGACACCTTTGTGGTATAGCCATCGCGGTATGATCACAGTATGTGAAACGCACGTCTATTACAAACCAGTAGTTGACATCGTGAATTGCATCATCAAATGTAAATGGAAGGCAATGTGATTACAGCCTCAGATAAGATAAGGAACAGCTCTTGGAAAAAAGGGATCTCGTGCCAAAATGCTGATGTACGGCTGCAGTGTTACGAACAAGTGCAATACGACATGGCAAAACGTTTTGTACAATACTGCACCATCTAAAACTGAAACCGTTTTAAAAATGTGCGGTATGCTTTGCAGCATTATTCGTCTGAAAAGCGACTGAGGCCTCAAAACAATTGATAATACAGCTACTTCCGGCATGACTTCCATATCCTTGACATCATAGCAAACTCAAAGTATAAACAAAGCTCTATTTTTAAAGTGCTGAAAGCGATGTACTGCAATCGCAGTATACACTTGCTATTACACGCATGCGCAAGCTAAGGGCGATACTTGTGTGTTTGAATCAGCATTTTTCTGTGATCTCTTCCACTTGTACTTTTAAAAGGTACTCATTTCCGTGCGTCTTGCAACAGAACCGCTAGAGAGATGCAAGAGTGCTTTTTCGAGCCTTTAGAAAATGTTTGTGAGCTCATACAGCGCAGAACTCTATCCAGGACAAGACCTGGACTTGAGATAGGGTATCATATAGGACAGCTCCCTGGAACGCCATAAGCCATTGACCGACTGGAAGTTGACGAAATTGTATCATCGCAGTTCTCTTCTAGTGGATTCTTTGTGAGTCATCAACCCAACTCTGATAGAAAGGAGAAGCACTGTGAGGTGTGCATCAAGCTGCAATAACACAGGACATTAGAGTAGGCGAACAACTAGATATAATGTTGTAAAATGCCGTTTACTAAGCTAGCGGACCAGAAGGGGCAGTGAGCTACTGTCTCAAGCCTAGATTAAAAACAGTTGCTGTGTTGAGATGCAGCTACGTACTATCATTGTGATGTAGTATTGGCGGTTGGACGCGATTTCGGCATATCTTGTAAACAGTTGTGAGTCGCCACCTCCAGAGCATATTTCTGGCAAGTCTGGAATTTCCACCCTTGACCTAACGTCTTTGTCGTCTGACGCAATATATAATCTGGAAACCAAGATAATTTGACGATGCGCTTCCCTATTCGAGATTAACACGCATGGTCGATATCTGATCGCCATTTCTTGATTTTCGTACAGCAAAACATGAAGTGGACTCGTTGGATCCGTGAGAATGGTTGTCCCACTCTTTTTACTCAGTGTCCTAGATGACAAATTCATCCGTGACGGATATCAAGCCCTCGGCCTTCAACCTTACGATCGTAGTGTCATCAAAGCTTTGTTATTTCTTGCACATTTCCTTGAGGTGTCATATTCCCAGCTCGTTAAAAATTTCTACCGGAGGCAGTTAAACAATCATTCAAAGCCAGGAATAATTTGGGTACTTTGTTCACGTGTAGATAATCGCTCTCTCTACTAGCCTGTGAGGCTTCATTATACTCCGCGGTTGCCGGTCACATGATTACGCTGACTAGGGCTCACACATTTTCTTATCTTCAGGGCCTAGCATCTTTACTTGGAACTTATAGTCACTCTTTAACTCCACTGGCTCTGAAACGAGAGAGCGCGACGCCCAGTAACTCTACTCTTCACCGTCCCTGACAGAAGACAATAGCTCACAGCTGTTATTTACATCCCACAAGAGATACAACCTCAACATAGATATACAAAGGAGACAGCGATGTGCTATCGCTCTTCTTTGTCTCATCCTGAGCCATCAGTATACAACTGCTGAATTTTTCTATCTCATCGTGATCTCGTGGCTTACTGTTGCCTCTGCCTCTCGATATCTGCTCGAGGCATCTAGCAGCACCATAATTATCAATTTTGGACAATACCATGTTCTGTACTGAACGTATCGTGACCTCGTAACTTCGCAAAAATCACCTTGACCGCCTGACCAAAGTTGGTCCATGCTCGCCAAAATTTTAATAGGACAGACATAGGTGGCACCTAATTTTCCGTTCAGTCGAAATATGGATCGCTGTGGTCCAACTGCGTCATACTTAGAATAAAATCCTGTCTCGGGACTCGACAACATCCCACGTTGCAAAAGCTACTTGTCGCCCAACATATAATTTGACAATTTTACTAGTGCCCCCATCGCAAGACGCACGTATATCGTATTTGAATTTGTCAGCTTTAATACCTTCGCGTACTGTCTACTGTTTTTGATAGTTGCGCGTCGTACGTAATTGCTCGACGCTTCTTTATCCATTTGGACTCATTCACGGTTCACAAAGCCCGAGACGTTGATATTGATAACCAACCGTGAGCTTTGAGTTTCACATCTTTTATTTTTATAATTTTTGTGTCTGAGTTCCACGGACAACGAACTCCATGAAGGACAATAGAATCCAGTCTTTCCCAGTAGGCGCAGGGCAGCCTACTAAAACTCGGCAATTCTCTGTGGATGACTTGCCCGCCAACCTTATTTGAATGCTAGATATTAAGAGCTCACAGTCGAGAGCGAATGGGGCGCGCAAGGCGCGCAGATATGCTGTATTAGCGCAAATGGAACAGGTCAGGTACCGCGGCGCTGTTCAGTAGCTTTAGACCCCTCTATTTCCTCTGAATGACAGAGGTTTATCATCTCTGGCGCGCTCATAGAGCTTCGGCTTCCAATATCCTAACTGGTCCTTGCTACACGAAATTGTTTTTCGCATTGAACGTGACGCCCACCGCTTTTTCGAAAGAGGTAAAATAAACGCAGCAGTTTTCGATGCAAGTCGCACCAAGATGAAGCCCGTCCATAACGATGATAGCCACTGCCCAGAGAGGATGTGACGCCATTGCGACGGTATTACATCTACATTCCTTTTATAGGCCTGGTAAGGCGTTGCAAACACTTGCGGTATCTGTAACCTTAAGTACGATGTACAAATATCTTAAGCCGAGGTTTGAATTTCCATTCCCCAGCGTGGCCTTTTTTCTCGAATCACAAGCACGACTCGTTGTTACTACGTTTGGAGTATAGCTGAATGCACGAACATCTCATCATTCCTCGTCCAGGGAACAGAAGTTCTCCGTCGTGGATCTCAATGGCCCGGAAGCTCAAAGCTAGTGGTTTTGCATTGGGGTCCATTTGTTCCTCAACCGGCGTTTGGGTGGGCATTTCTGAACGTGTTTCGCCCGCGCATTCTGCAGTTCGGTGAGTGCTTCCAGGCAAAAAACTACCGCATCTGTCTATTTGTCCGCCAGTTCCCTGACCTAATCGGGACAAACGATAGCCATAAGCTTGTCAAGTTGATGTTAACGTCGCGGTGACTGATTCCCGAACATCGATGTCAATCCCGACAAAGAAGCAGTATGTTCACGACTTGGTCGTGGGATTGAAAACTAGGTCCATGAAAAGCAAAGAAATTAGCCGTGCATAGCATTAGACGGAGATTTCGACTCAGAAAACGCTTAAAGTTTGGGTTCGTGTGCTCCTACAAGAAGCGGAAGTAAGTGCCCTACCACCCTACCGTCTATTTAGTACTGCTGTTCAGCATGTAAATAGATCCAATTTTATCGGAAATAGCATTTTACAACTTGACACAATTCCACAAACGTGCAATATGAGATTTGTTTAATTATACGATATTGTGTTTAAATTAAGCACCAAATGTGAAGGTAATTCAATTACACAAGACTCCATTTTTTCCATTTGCATTTACCGAGGCATAGTGATGATTTGGTTTGTTCCTCATTATACCTCTGGTATTAGTCGCGATTATGTAGCTCTTGCAAGTCAAAAAAGCGAAGCCATTTTATTGCACGTGGAATCTACATCGCTGTATTTCTTGGACAAATTAGCCAAGAGCCCACTTAAGGGGGTGAAATTTTATGAGTTTTGAAAAGCCTGGATAGCGCGCGGATTGACTGAAACTATAGAAAAGGGAGAGCCAGACGTTTGAAGTATCAACTGCGAGATAACATATTCACTTTGTCAAAGTCATTTCTATACCATCCTATACATTTGTAGCGCCTATGTGTTTGATAGAAATAAAGTAACCACGCCGAGTCGCGCGAGATCTAAACATTTGAGCTTTGACCTATTAGCCATTTATGATTGTGGTGTAGCTTGAGAAGGATTTTTAGTACCACTTGAACCTCAATTTGTCGTCCAGCACAAATTCTATGTCAAAGCGGATAGTCGTTAGGAGCCCGTTTGACTTTGAAGCTATCTTCACGTTGCTGCCTTATTACAATGTGTTCCAATGAATTTCAAAGGTTGATTAAGCTGGAGGAGGAACAGTTAGTCGCTTTACAAACCAATCAGATCCCAAGGCAGAGTTTTCTCACGCAATCGGTCCTATTCATTTCTAATTACTTTTGGATGTGGTCGTTTTTGCTCCTACGCACGAAACCTTGTTGTTTATGTTCTCTCCTTTTCTAAATCGTTGCATGCGAGAATCAACTTCTTGTGAAGTGCGTAACTACCGAATACGGATACGTTTATGTAAATGTTGATCATCATCTCTGGCTTTCATTGTACACCTTCAAAAAAAGAGAAGTGACGTGAACAGAAATTCGCTCGCAGTTCGCAAAATGACAGATGGTCGAATTGGTGCTTGTATATATGAGAACGAAGAGGGTGCAGTTATCACCATCCAGTTGGATTTTACTTGTTGACTATAAATTTTTCCGAATTGAGACGCAATCTCTCAATTTGCGCTTAACGTCCACACTATGTGCGTGCGACCAGAACTGGGCACTGACATGCGTTGGCAAACCGTTCATGGATCTGTATGATGCAAAAAGTCTTTCCTTCGTCGGATGCGTATTCAGTCTTACCAACAGCAGTGAGAGCATTCATTAGTATGTCAAAGCACAAGCGGTGGTAGCGGTTTAAGCAGCAAGAAATGCTTGTGATAGTTTCAAATTTGAGACCGCCCTAGATAATGAAATCATCACAGGTCTCAACTACGGAGTCTCATCATCTTCCTGTAAATGGCGATATCCCGTTAACTACGATTACACCAAGTGGAATGTTTCGTACAATTTCGTGGTTTATACAATTGTATCAAGTTTGAATAGGTAAAATCACAGTTCTTGCTCCCCGACACCCTCCCATTTAAAGCGCGAACTACACTGGGTATCGCACTTATTTTGTTTTTGAGAACATTGGGCAAAATATTCTGCTCTTTGAGTAATCATTGCAACCAAGGTTCCTTTCTACTCTCTGAAGTCTACCGAAGATGCTCCTTAGCATTTTTGCATCGGGATTTCCAGCCCATGCACAAGAAATTGACTCAATGAGCCTCTACAAAAGGGGTAATCTTGCAATCAACGCACTTGATAGTATTCTTGGCGAGGATGTCGAGGTATTCGTGAACGGTAGTGGTGACTATCTGCATCGGGGCTGCCATAGCTTTGCGCTTTGAGATAGCATAAGTTAGGTCACCGACCTCTCGTTCTACACTCAGAACAAGTACGAGTTTAGCGGATCGCAATCGCTTCCTCCAAGAGTAGTTATAGCCTTAACCCAAGGCTATAAATTCTTCGGTTTAAAACTGACTTTATTTATTTTTATCAGCGGCAAAGCCGCCTAATTTTAAATGCATAGATGTTCCTTAATATATATAGTAAAATCTAAATACCTGTATAACTACTGGCTATACAGC
>NW_020187115.1:297543-309953 GCF_900000015.1 Plasmopara halstedii | reverse complement strand
GACGGTGGCGTCATAGACGCAAATGATGCAGACATCTTCTGCTGCAGGTGCTCTAGCAAAGCGTTTTTCGTAATTTGAAAACGCCTCTAGACGCGCACCGATTGCCCCGGGGCCTTGCGCAGCAAGGTGTTGCACGCCCTCAGGGCCAAGCAAGGACATTAGCTTTATAAGCCCGTCCTGCATGCCCTGGGGCAAAGAGGAATATTGTTCCATCCTTACAGAGAATCAGTCAAAACGACTCAGGTGTGGATTGACTACGAGTGCTACCAAGTGCAGCGGGGCTGCCGTAGCTTAGCGCTTGAGGAAGCGTAATTAAGGTCACCGACCTTTCGTTCTATACTTAGAACAAGGACGAGTTAGCGGATCGCAATTCGCTTACTCCACGAGTAATTGCCTTACCCAAGGCTAATTAGCTCTTCTGTTTAAAATCCAAAACTGATATTTATTTATTTTCTTAACCTAATTTCAAAAGTCTAGATTTTCCTAAATATAATAAATATATAAAGTAAAATCTAAATACGTGCATAACTACTGGCTACCTAGCCCCATATCGCATTCTTGTTTGGGTGTGGTCACACCATAGACATCTCGTGTGACACACACCCCTGTTACCAGGGTTCGTGTAACCCCGTTACATCTAAAATAGCAGCTAGTCAAATTTTATCGACAGCCCCCAATAAGATTAAAGCCGATTTTGTGGTGGTGGCAAAGGATTTTGAGTGCTGGTGAACAATTTTACTATAACGGGGATAAACCTGCAAAGGCATGTACCGTACTATTGAGCATAATCTGAATGACTGCGGTCTTTCCACCTTGTTCTTCGATGTACCCTCCACCTCTCGAACGCGTCCCTAGTTATATTATATGTTTGCGGAAGATCGGCATGCAGACATGTCTCATCTGATACCAAGCACAGTGAAAATGTCACTCAAAAGTTGCTGAAAAGCACCAGTCTTAATCCGAAATAATGGCCATCGGCAAGCCATGCTGGCGAAAAAGAGCACTTTGCTGTATCTAACGGTCCACAAAGAATACAATGTCTGCATTACCGGACGCCTCTTCTGAAGACCCTTATTAAAGTGCAGTCCTATGGTGATTCTCTACAGTTTGTACACCCAATAAATGTTCTGATTGATGCAGGCCGGGCTCGTGACAGCCAAAATGATGCTGATCGACTCAATTCTCTCCAATCAATCATGCCATCCACTTAGGGTTGCTTTATCAGTTCGTAACGGCATTTATAAATTTAAAAAACACTACGAGTGCCTAATGCGGCATTTATAATTCTTCAAAAACGATTGTAGTAGCGCTTTCAATAATGTTGTCATATAAGTGAGGAGATCACCACTTGAGAATACCGGTATGGTGCTGGTTATACAAATTGCGTTCGTACACATTTTGTCGAATTTCGCTTCTACGTCGCAACTGGCTAGTAATACAATCATTTTTGCGGTGTAGGCAACAAACAACACACGCGTCATTCTAAATATCGGGAATGGGATTAGCGACTGCTGACACCAAGACAGTGGCAAACGAGCCTTCGCATCAGACTCATTCGTCTTTTTCCTTCACTATGAAGCTTCTCTCAATTGTAGTAGTTGTGCTCGCAGCTACTGGCGGATGGTTTGTTCGCCAACGCGAGGATTTTGATGACGTAGTGCTGAATATACTTAGAGATACAAAGTTGTTATCTCACGTACCGTCCAGCTTCTTCGAAATGATTGACGTGTTGCCGTATAAGTACGAGAGTGATGTAGTGGCTTTGGAAGTGCGCCATTTAGTGAGTAAGTTCTCGTGCAATGATTCAGACTACATGGCTTCGCCTTTATTTGACGGCAAAGTCTTCCCTGTCACTGATCCTATGGAAGCGGATACGCCAATGGCCGATGATCGAGTGTTTTTCATGCTTAACGGTGCGAATGTCGGTACTTATATTTCCTGGAACGGCGACTTTAACTGCATTGGGCAGGCAGCTGAATTGGCTGCAGTGCGACTCGGAGCGGACCGAGACGTGATAGTGAATGGTGTACGGCTGTACAGTCAATTGGGTTGGCCTGTTCGTAATGAAAATGACTTGCACAAGACAAAAAACATTGTTCATGTGTTACTGGACTTTCAATTGTGGCAATGGCCAGGTATCAAAAAGGGGTACAAGTACCTGTTGGAAAACGGTGTGACGTTGACGATGGTAGGGATCAATCCCAAAGTGTTTGATGTCGAGTACTTTTTCACTCAAGAAGAGGCAGACAAAGTCATTGAACTTGGATTGCCGACGCTAAACCGCTCGATGGTGGATTCCCATAACTCATCGCGTCAGATGAGCCAGGTGCGCACAAGTCATACAGCTTTCTTGCCTGACAGTTTTTTTACAAGAAATTTTCGAAAGCGTTCAGCTTTTGTAGCTCGACTTCCAAGTCCATCGTACGCTGAGCGATTGCAGCTAGTACGATACAATGCCGGTGAGTTCTATCGAAAACACCATGACACATTTTCATCTCGCGAGATTCTGCCGAAAAAGTCAGCGCACGTTTTTGGATTAGATGAATACATTAAGTGGGCCAATTGGGCGTCTGGCAAAATTCGTGAATTGAGCTTGCAACGTGACATTCCAGAAGACTTTCGTGAAGGAGGGCTACTCTTTCCGAATGCCACAGACAAGCGAAACTTTCAAATTGCTTTGGTAAAGCTCTTTTACACTGAAGCTAATGCAACCAATTTGTTTAAGACCTTATCTGATGAGGCATGGCTTACTTGGCTAGATGAAAACGCTAACAACAATGCGACGGGAATAATTGATGTTCTCCTTGCTGAAAATGAAAAGCCACATTATTTACCACTCCTCGTCAGAGCTTGGGAAAAAGCGCTTGGGCTACCTGATTTGCACTACACTTTTTCTAAGCCCGCGATGAACTCGGTATCGCACTATTTCGCGTGGGTGCGCTGGGCAAAGGAGCGTATCACTTTTCTGGGTGACGAAGTTCCGTTAATGGCTCGCCCAGAGGGAGATTTTTACCCGGAGTTCACGGTCGCCTTTCAAACAAAATTGCTGGGGTTCGTGCTGGACGACCATACTCCTGAATTTGTCAGGCGTATCACCAATGCAGAATGGTACGATTATATGGTCAGGGACCGCAGCACAAACCATTGTTTAATTAACGTACTCAAGGCTTTTCCGCAATTCGCCGAACTTGTGATCAAGACTTGGGAAGCGCGCGTACGTGCACCCGCTCAGCTACGCTATACGCTACCTACCTACATCAAGCACTTCCACCCGCAGCGCTACGTTACGCTGTTTTTATACCTGAACAATCAGACCAAAATTGGGGGTGAAACCGTGTTTCCACACTCTCTGGATCGGTATTCAGACAAAGATATTGTTCGTGATGGGATGGATGAGTGTTCGTTGGGACTGGCAGTGCCTCCTCTTGGCTTGCACGCTTCACTTTTCTACGTCCAAACACCTGAAGGCGATGAAGATTTATTCAGCTTACATGGTGGATGCCCACCGCATGAAGGAACCAAATGGGGCTCAAATTCTTTCATGTGGAACGCCGATGCTGATGAATCCGGGAATTTCTGGGCTACGAAGTAGTCTGTTACTTTATGTGACGTATTGAGCACAGCATCAAAAGTGTCGATAAGAGTGATTCTATAGTTATCTTCTTGCGATTAAATGTGTGTTTATGATAACAAAAGTTCATGCAGCTCTTCTTCCCGAAAAGCAGTCATTGTATCATTGTGGTAATGGATCCTCATCAGTCCAGTGTTGAAATTAGTTTTGATTTGACCTTGATGCTAAAGATGTATGAAGAACGTAATAAATACTCAAATCTCAATTCAGCGTCTCACAGGATGAAATGCTGAAAGCAATCGGACGCTTCCACGTCCGTGAGACAAAAATGATGAAGCTATTTTTACAGAAACAAAGGGTCAAGTCCAAGAAATCAGCAGATTTTTGATTCAAATGAATGCAACTTCTGCTCGAAGTGATCAGGCTACACAGCAAACAGCGTCAACTGCGATATTACCACGTTACATGCAACCGACGTTCTCGTCGATTCTTCCTGAATATGCTAATGCAGAAACAGAACAAATTCGTAAAGCTTTTGGTACAGGTAATTTTACAAATATTCAGATAATGCCAACTCGATTGCACAACAACGCAGTGAACCAGGCAAGGTTTGAAAAGATGAATGAAAATCGAATCAATCAGTCAAAAGTTGGCAAAAACTTTACTCAAAATGGATTCTTTAGCCGATTCGAGTATATGCCATCACAATGTAATGATGAACAAGCACGAACGGAAAGACTTCGTTTTGAGGCCAAGCGCTCTGAGATTAGTAGTCACGACTTTTTAAGCGGTGGTAGTGCTGCTCGACTTAAGCATGAAGATGCTTTTGGAGCCCTAAACTTTCGATATCCACATCTGTACGAGCCATATCCGGATAACAGCGAAAAGAAAAAGCTTGAGCGCTTATGTAGGGAAAAGAAAATTTTGCATGGTCCGTTTGTGCCATCTGGCCAACGGCCTCGTGTGACGCGGATGCTAACTCCTCAAATAATGATCGAGATGCACGAAGCCATTGCGGCAGACTGGCAAGGTTTAAAAATTGCCATTACACCTACTCAAGACGAACACATTTTGGTATGTTTTAATGATTCATCTCTCAGGAGCACAGACGAAATCCTCGCATACATGAACGTCTTTTGCAAAACCAATCGAGTAGCGTGTAAGTACGGACTTTGTAAAGCAACGGAGGACTGGAATTTTAAGTCTAGTGACGGTAGGCTTTATTTCGCCTTTCGACCTCCTTGGGTCAAAAATCGCTCCAAAAATCTTGTAAATGGTATAACAAGATAGATGCTTTGAAAGCGTCTAAGGATATTCATTTAAGCGCATATTGCATTGCTACTTACAGATTGATGTACCCCTCACAAGACCACAATTTAAAACTTAATACTTTGTTGGCCAGTCACCGATAATTCAAGTTCCAGCGTAGGTCCAGCATCATAAATGATTAGGACTTAAGACAACATAAATGCTGCATGTTCCCCCATCAATCGCTACAAAAGGTGATCTGTGGGTTATATTTTTTGTAGATCTAGAAATGTGTCATCTGCTTTGTATACCGCGCGTCCTCTGACTATATTTGTTTGAGCTGAATTGGAGGGAGAGCCAACAGGGTGCATAGTGTGTGTCGGTGGTATCACGCTGTTTGTTGAGTTGACCCTATCAGCTGGCGTACTGCTTCAGCATTTTTTGGTCTCTATTTTTGCCATCTGGAGACAAAAGCTTTTTTAGTCCAACACATGCGCTCTATTTCGTCACTAACGTCTGTCTTCTTATCCCACGATCTGGGCTATCACTTGTAGAATTCATTTGTGTTCCTCAAGATGCTCTCGCCTAGCTCCTTGCAACAACTGACTGGGCAACTTGAGGTCAAGTTCAAAGGAGGTGCCTTTTCTACATGGTCCGACAGCTTTGTACGAATTCAAGGTCGATGGCTATGCGTTTATAAGCACGAACGCGATTCCGTACGTCAGGGTGCCATCGAACTTGGAATGGGTGTCACTGTCACGGATATGGCAAATTCAGAAGCATATGCTAAATTCCAAAGACATTTTCACCTTACTTGCAATGGTGGGTTACTCCCCAGGATGGAGGTTAAATTTCGCGCTAAGACACGAGAAGACAGAGACTTGTGGGTACAAGCAATTGCTACGAACCTGCAATGCCTAACAAGTTCTAAAGGGATGGATCCTTTCTACGGAGTCGAAGAAATGACCATTTTTTCTGACAATATACTTGAAGACATAATGCTACACCCTATTCGCATTCGTTCTGACATGACAATCAAGTGTGCGACAGGTGAAACGATCGTGTCGGCTCTGTTGAAGCACAACTTAGTATCAGATCGAGTTACAGGCACAATATTCTGTCGTCAATTACTGTCAATGAATTTGCTACACCATGTCATGTGGGATCGTGACTTCACTGATTCGCCCGAACCTTTCGTGATTGCTGCGTATGATGTTGAGAATGACCGTCGATCTGAGAAAGAAAGTGACTACCACGTCACGCACTTTTCAAAATACATGGACTCTCGCAAGTTTTGGAGATACATTGCAGAATCTGATGTGAAGAACAAGATCACCAGCTCCGGTGGTATTCGACGTGCTGTTCTCAGTTCTTCATCCGTCAGCCGATCTGCGAGCTCGTCAAGTACAGGGTGCACTCCTAGTATTTCGGTTGGATCAGAACAGGAAACTTGGCGCATTCTGACGAATCGCTCATCCACTGGTAGTACTCAGCCTTCATACGCTGGACCGGAGAAAAAGGCTAGGAAATGTGCAGTATGCGCGAAGTCTTTTAATCCACTGCGTCGACGTTATTTCTGTCATCATTGTTGTAATGTTGTTTGCAGTAATTGCAGTGTCATCCCCGTCAAAGACAGTGGAGAATCAGCTGGAAAAGCGGTGCCGTCATGGCAAATCTGCATTAGTTGCAAGCTTATATCAAATGCTACGTTTATGGGTGAGCCTGATGATTTGATGGATGGAAAAATCCAGCTACAGACCTCGCAAAGTGCCAGTGACGTGCTGACATCGACGTCATCGACAAGCGAGTTTAGTAGATCCAATGTTGCTGAATTTTCAAGCCAAGGAACGTCTGTATGTCATCACTGTCAAAATGAAAAGTGCAGTCCTATTACTGATTTTCTACAGATTAAATATCCGGTGAACTTTCCAATTGACGTCGGATTTGTGACGGCCGAGCAATTCACAAATGAAGCTGTGCGACTCGAGTCTGTCAAAGCTCTGCTAGTCACAATGGCATCCACTCCGAGTGTGACGCGCGTACTTCGTCAGTTCTGTAACATGGCAGCTATTGCTTCTCAATGTCCCATTGCTATCGTTGGGTTTCTAGAAGAGGATAAGTACGTTTTAGGATCCCAATATGGCATTAATTCTGAAGCCGCTGTGCCTCGAAGTCACGCGATAGCAGCTCACACTTGTCGTAGTGGTGAGCCGCTCGTTTGTTCAGACATGGCTCTGGACGTACGCTTCAAGGGAAATACTTGGCGTCAAGAAAGTCTCAAATGCGCGCGATTGTATGTCGGAATTCCATTAATTCTTTCTGATGGATGCGTTGTTGGAGCGCTAGAAGTGTTTGATCTGCAGCCTCGTTACGAATGCGGCGAAATGTTGGGTCGACTTCAGACTGTGGTTCGCGGATTGCTTAATTTGCTCGAAAAGATAATGACGGCAACTGCAGAAGCCCATAAAGAAGAAGTGGAGGAACAATTTAACGAAGCACTAACTGAGTATCAAACGGAGCAACCGAATATTCAGAATCAGGAAAAGGAACAGTCTACAGCTGTGAATCCCATGGAAGCTCAGCTTCTTGAGCTACTTTCACAAACAACCACTACGCAGGAGCAATTGCGCGCACAACAAGGTCAAATGGTCAGCGCAATTTCTAGCCATTCGAAGCAGATTGACAACTTGACGAAACAGCTTGAGCGAATAGAGGCCACTCTTGCAACCAAACTGGACGGTAAACGCGGAGACAAGGATTAACCAAGTTTTCTTGCAGCTTGAATAATCAATGGAATTTACGTACAAAAGAGTTTACATAAAATATAGTCAAACTTTTTTCATAGTTCTACTGTGCGTCGATCGGGCAATCAATTGCCGTGACGAGGCAATCAATCTGTAGACCAGACACCAAACAAACAATCCTTTTAACCATGTGTTGGCCCTATTTTATTTTGCATTACAATGTGTAGTTACAATGCCACTGGGTCTAATTCACTAACTAAGCACTGGCTGCGTCAGCATCATCATTCGAGGGAGTGTCCTCGCCATCGTCTGAGTCCATACCGAGTTTTGCCGCGAGCGTCGATTCCATACGTTCAAGCTGCTTGGCCAAGTCACTAATCTGTTTCGAGTGGCTGCTAATTGCGTGTACCATCTGTCCCTGCTGGTTGCGCAGTTGTTCCTGTGTGCTAGTAGTTTGAGATAATAGCTGCATCAGTCGCGTCTCCATATCATCCTGTAACAGCTCACCCCCACCTGCTGCGGGAGCTGGTGCTACCGGAGCAGTTATTGGAGCTGCAGGCGCAACCATCTTTGGCTCTTCCTTTGGCTTGGGCGGTTGAGGTGCTGGGCCCGACGGTTTGTGGTTTGGTGACTTTGCGGTAGGCTGAGGCGATTTCTTTGGTGGTGGAATGGCAGGTGCAGTTGGGGCACTGGGTGCCGGAGCACGTGAAGTCCGTTGCTTGTTATTGTCGCCCTCGTTCTGTAGAGTTCCTCTTCCTAACGATGCTGAGGACTTTTGCCCCAATTCATCGTCTAAAATATCGTTCTTTGCCAAAATTTCTTCAAACTTGCGTAATAAGCCGCGAACGACTGTCTGTAGCTGTGAAATAACATCCATACACGCAAATCGTGGTATGGTATCAAATACTTCAATCGCTCCAATAGTGTGGCCGTTCGATAGCGTTAGCGGAATACCAGCATAAAACTGCGCCTGCAGTACATCTCTCCGCCACGGATTCGCAGCAAAGCGAACATCACGATTCAGGTCACTGCATACAAGTGGCGATCCATTTCGACAAGCATGTGCAGCTAGACTTTTTTGTCGATCAATCTTGTCTAAAGATCCTAGACCCAATTCTGCACACGGCATATACACGTGTTTATCCAAGAGCCCCACCAAAGCCATAGGACACGAAGTAGCGATCGCAGCCATGTTAGAAAATTGCTTGATCATTTGCAAGTCCGACGTGCCAGTTTTTAAAGCGCTCCATATCGTCCGTACGGAACGGAGACGCTCCTTCTCATTATCAAGGTGTTTTGCAGCAATGTACTGATTTTTCGCCGCTGGGTCCGCAAGCTCGAGGAAGAAAGGATATGGGACCTCAAAGTACTCGTGTAGAGGAGCACAGGCTTCGTTCATGCACCATGGACAGTCTTCGGTAACTACTGGTGGTCCTGTAAATGAGCCGTGGCGTGCCCTTTGGCCAGAAGGATCAGTGGTGGGGTTACTACTGGTTGTGCTAGACTTGCGTCGAGCAGAGAGACTCGAGCTACTAGCTGCACGCTTGTCCATGTGAAGTTGCAAATCACCAATTGAAGAGTCATCTTTGACATTTCCCGCTCCTGAAGAATAGCTGGCAAAACTAAGACGGTCAGTTGTATAATCTCCTTCACTGCCACTTGGTTGAGAGTCTGACATTGCGGCTGTATTCGAACCTCCATTCGTCGAAAAGATACGATCATAAAAATCGTCTTGTGACGCAATGGAGCTGAGCTTACAGCTTACACACATGCGGACAGTAATTGCCCCTTCAAACGTACTTTCAACCTTTCTAGAAATACTACACGAGCTGCAGACCACAGCCGTGCACGTGCGGCAATAGTGTCGTCGACGGAGTGGATTGAAACTCTTGCCACATACAGAACATTTCTTACTGGCTTTTGACTCGGCTGCTGTATTAGCATTGTGCGCGTGATTCATTGTTTGATGCGACTGCCCAATGACAGTGGTAGCACTGGGACCCACAAGAGAACTGCTTGCGGTAAAATTCATAGGCTTCCGGTCTCCACGACTGCTATGGTCGGCAGAGCGAGTGCGATGCATATGGCTCTGATTGAGCGAATCCATGTCTCCGGATATAGAAGTCTGCGATTGAAGAACCTGAGATTGAGCTGCAAACAATTCAGCAGAAGAGCTGGCGGTACTACGCACAGATGAAAGGTCAGTATCCTGAGTGTCGCTTAAGGCAACGAATTTCCCGCTAAGGAACTTGGTACTACTGTTGGCAATTGTAAAATCGAAGAGGTTGCGACCCATGAAGCACGCAAAGCGGCTCTCGATCGGGGTCAGGAAGCGGCTCACAAATAGGCAGAGCTGGAGTGATGCCTTGG
The DNA here is from genome assembly GCF_900000015.1 of Plasmopara halstedii. Classification (NCBI taxonomy): domain Eukaryota; phylum Oomycota; class Peronosporomycetes; order Peronosporales; family Peronosporaceae; genus Plasmopara; species Plasmopara halstedii. Next base: position 300,020 of record NW_020187115.1, on the reverse strand, counting down.
CGTTCTTCGTCCGTCCGCAATAGGCGAGGGGGAGAGAGGAGAAAAATATATTATACACCAATGAAACACTCGATTGGATGCTTACCGCCAATCGTAAGGATATTTCGTTCTGACTATGTATTAAGAGTCAGCCTTAACAGATATTTTCGTTATGAGGATGTTAGGTGTAATTTATGGCTATCTCGCAAAAACAAGCGGCGATGTAATGGGCAATTGATGGCTAAAGGAGGTCTTGCTTTCTTTTAGCTACTTGTCACACAATAGGTAGGCGGGATAGGTCCGTTTTAAGACGACGTGACGACAGAAGCTTTGATTAGACTATACACCGCAGACGACGCCTTTCAAGCCGGATCGAAATTTATTTGGTCTGCGTATTGACGGGCTCGCCTCTGGCAAAAAAAGGCAAACGATCATCCCTTCGCTCTGTGGCCCACCGAAGCACACACTTTGCATGCAGAGGCTAATGAGTCGCGTTGGTGTATTTGTAAGATTTCATTATCATTGCTTTGATATTTGAATGAGAGGCTAATAATGAAGATCATTTCATATTTCTCTCAAACTATTTTCCAAGCTTTAAATGAGGTATATCGGTAAGTGTTCCGCTATTCAAATGAGGGCAATCATCGTTGGAGCACTTGCTCATCAAGATAAACAGCGATTGACGCAGCAGTGGATTCTGAGATGAGACATAAGGTTAATGTTATATAGAATTGACCATTGTTCAAAGAGTTAAGCGAATTTTACACCACAATGTCCATCTGGTGCAACAAATACACTCTCGAACGATGTCTTATCAACCTTTAGCTTGCTATATTCCCGTGACAACTTCAGAGTTATGTTGGCTACTCCGACTGTGGAACACCCTTTAAGGTTTTAACGCCTGTCTGCCCACACTGACCTTTACAACTTTACGAACGTTTCGTTCATACTGACAGTTTGAACAGAAATCGCAATCAGGTGGAGATTGTCAACACCGAACCACTACAATATTGTTTTCAGACATAGATATATGACGCTTCATGAACGTCATTAAATGCAAAACTTAATGTTCATAATTCCTCAAGATGTGGCAACAATTAGTTGAGCTTTTAATTCAACGGTAACGATCGGTACAAACATCAGTATAATTGTATCAAATTTTGCGGGCGGCTAGTCATTGTGTGTACTCTATCATTTGATGTATTTAGCTCTTTCAAAGATGTCTTAGTCATTCTGCGCGATACATTAATACAAGCTGATGCATTGCCTTAAGGTGGTCATGGTCATTAGGGCACATCAGAATCTGGGCATGCATCGGAGATTTGCAACAATGAATTACATCAGTAGATGCTCAGTAAAAATGGTAATATCCTTAGTTGCAGATTTTTTTAGACTGACAGATGCAGCGAATGCCGATTTTGCAATTCGTTTTTGGAAATGGGCCGCCGGGTCAAATAAGGCATATATGATTACACTCAAACAGCGTATTTAAAACGATCTTGATATACGAATCTTTTGGTGTATGGAGTACTTCTGCTAACAAAAACGATTCAGTAAGTTTCGATGTCAGTCCTTGTCTCATTTTGAAAAAAAAAAAGATTTTGGAGACGAACTAAACATGGTTTTTGAGTTCGAAGGCCTTGCAGACCACCAAAAGTGTCTAATTGTGTCATTCGCTCAACTAAATTTCGGCGTGGTGACCATTTTATAATAGATCTTATTTGCATACCATGCACTGCAAAGTCGATAATGATGCAGAACATGCTAGTTCAGCGACATTTCGTCACTTCGATTGTTTGAGGGAATGTGGGCAGGTGGTCGTAGCTCCATAAATGCCTTCTAATGCGAATACGAAGAGGTTGGCGGCAACAAAATGAATACGATTGCGAACTGAAAAGGAACATTGACATAGCGTCTGCGCGGAAATATATCTAAATCTTGCAGAACGCCCAACGCCTGCTTCTTTTTCAGATCCCTCCGGCTTATTATAATAAAATGGCAATTCAATTTAAGCTCTTATTCTCTGGTCGGGAAGTTTGGTTGGAAACTCTGATAATAATGTTTGAGATATGAGGTAATGTTGGTGAGTGCCGCGAGCGAAATTTATCAGTGGGCTCGGGCATAAATTGGCGCTGGTCTTCTTCATCTTTATCCTGCTTTGATCCTGTGACCGAAAGATTTATGTGTTGATCTCTGAGCGGTGTATCACATAACATTAAATACACGACTCATGAGACTCAATGAATCACAGATTACAGCGGGCAAAGTACTTGGATTCGATTGCAAATTGTCTTCTGTTTGCAAACGGCGGGAACGTATTTCGCAACCTGGGTATGATTACAAATTTTAATTTAGCAGGTAGAAACATATCAAGCATTCTGAATAGCATCGAACACCATTCGGAAATACATTGCACGTCTAACGAACCGTATTACGAGCTCTAATAGCGTAAAGAGTCCGGCTCAAAAAATACATGCGCTGGTGATCAAAGTGTTGAT
>NW_020187115.1:296936-297533 GCF_900000015.1 Plasmopara halstedii | reverse complement strand
TGGACCCTGAATTTGACAAGTGCATACTTTATCGCAAGTAGCTCCTTGTCATGAACTGAGTAGTTCTTTTCTGCAGCTTTGAGCTGTCGAGATTCGAACGCGACCACTCGATCTCGCCCCTCAGCGTCTGCCTGCAGCAGTGCACAGCCGATAACAAAGTCCAAAGCGTCACAGACGACGCCAATATGACGATAAGGGTCTGGCAGTGCCAGTATTGGTGCATGTAGGAGGCTGTCTTTGACCCCGTCACAAGCCTCCTGATGTTCGGTGTTCCAACACCATTCCGCATCCTTTTTAAGGAGATTGGGTAATGGCCGGGCCATTTCTGCGTAGTTTACGCTATGCTTGTGCAAGTAGTTGGCAAGACCGAGCCACTCAAGCAAGTCCTTCTGGTTCTTTAGAACCGGCCAGTCTACAATGGTCTTGACCTTGGCGGGATCCGCTCGAAGGCCACACTTCACAATGAAGCACCCCAAAAAGGGAATCTCTTCTGTGCCAAAGATGCACTTGTCCTCATGGTCGTACAGTTTGCTCGTGCGCATGCACTCGAGCACCGCTCTTAAATGGACGATGTGATTCTACTAATTTGTCCTCCCG
>NW_020187115.1:273953-296926 GCF_900000015.1 Plasmopara halstedii | reverse complement strand
AGCCTTGGGAAGGCAATAATTACTCTTGGAGTAAGCGGATTACGATCCGCTAACTCATCCTTGGTTATTTAAAGAACGAAAGGTCGGTGACCTAATGTACGCCCCCTCAAGCGCTAAGCTACGGCAGCCCCGCTGCACGTGGTAGCACTTGTAGTCCATCTATACCTGAGTCATTGAGACTGCTCCTCTGTGAGGATAAAACAATTTTCCTCTTTACCTTAGGGCATGCAGAACGGGCTTAAAAGATGATGTCCTTGCTTGGCCCTGAGGGCGTGCAACATCTTGCTGCGCGAGGCCCCGAGGCAATCGGTGCGCGTAGAGGCGTTTTCTAATTATGAAAACGCGCTGCTAGAGCACCTGCAGCAGAAGTTGTCTGCTTCATTTGCGTCCATGATGCCACCGCCAGTAACGTATGGCGCACCTGTACATAGGTGTAGATTTCACAAGTTGGTGTTATCACACAACGTGTGACTACACTATAACAACAAGCCCCCACGCGGCAGGATTACCAGTAGTGATGCATATAACTATATTAGATAGATTTTATTATATTAATAAGGTATCACCTAGAGCTTTAGATATTGGCGTCTCTGCCGCACCTAAACAATTAAATACAATTTCAATCTTGAACGAAAAGAGCGTTTTTACCTTGATTAAAGTCTTAAGTACTTGTTGGTAGTGGATTGCGATCCACTACACTCGTACTGATTTTTGTAAAGAACGTAAGTAAGGTGACCTTAGCTTAGCTTCTTCGAAGCAAAGAGATAAGTCAGCCCTGCTGCACCCCTGGCTCATCGAGTAGCGCTGTTGCAGGTCGTTCCTTGCTCGGCTGGCATTCGTGCGCACTCTTTTTTATGGTGACACATCGGCTCTTCCCAATAGCAAGGCTTACCACGTATCGGAAACGCTGTCAGGGCTAGGTCAACATACGGAGCTGTGTGAGGCGTCATAAACAGTGTGAAGTCGTATTGTTGCCATGGAGCGGATAGTAGATCAGATACGGAGGATAAGTTAGACTCGTTCCATTTTTACGCTTAACACCAGAGAGGCTTGCTATAGCAAATCGTAATATGCTTTCAACAAGCCCACGTGAAGCTTAAGGCGAGTTTGGAACCTCCTTGAAGTATGAGTGTGGAACTAATCATATTTTGGCTTCGATCGTAAGCGGTCCGATGGAGGGTAGCTGTACTTTGTCTTGTAGACTGCAAGCAGGTAAGTTTAAAGCATTCAGTGAAACCTTTTCACTCATTATGTTTACGTCTGTATCCCGTTTGCCTCTAACATCTGCATTTTTTCACATCCACCTTTTCATAAAATCGCTCACTCGGCGCTTGGCTCAGTCACTTCAAAATAAATTTTAGAGTTTTGCAAAGTAGAGTAGCCGGACAGATGCCGGCAAGTCAAATCAAATTAAATGCCCCCCACCGGGACCGACACAACATCGTTGCAGTGTCGACGGAACGAATAAAGTAACTACAGCAATTAATATTAAATGTCTTGGAAAGGCGTGTACTGCAAATATTATAACAAACTCAATGGGTGGTGTCAGCTCGCTTCTGCATTGCGGTCGCTCCGCGCCAGTGCTTCAATCGGTATTTTTTATGACGCATTTACCGAGTTCTATCCGTCTATCTGGTCTGAACGGAAATATCCAATGTGGTACCCAGCACTTTGAGAAATTTTTGCCAAAGTGTTGCTGTAAAGCGCAGAGATGTAGCCTACGCAATGGCGATCGGCAGGTCACCATTCTCATCGGTAAGGTATCGCTGACAGGAACAAGATGATCCATCTTACGCAGACAACTCACAAAGATTGTAATGCCATTAATTATGAATTTGTCTTTTGTCTGAGCAAACATAAAGCTTTTACTTATGGACTGTCAATACTCTAAAAGAACTGGCAAGCTGGCCAAAGGCGCCGACGTATGCAGCAAGGATTTATCCCGCTGAGATTTTTTGCCTGTGCGTACGCACGCGTTTATTTACTAATAGATGTTGAGCCATTGGTATAAAAAGTTTTTGAATTCTGAGGCGGCCACTCAATGCAGTGTCACGTGCTTCATTTCATGTATATTAATTTAGGGCCTTGTCATGAGGTCTCACCGCTGGCTGGGTGCCGAATGAATTTGGTCTGTAATACAGACAGCTTTGGAACAAAGAATTGAGCTCATTGAAAAACTTACGTCTAAGATCATATACTCCTTGTTAATTAAAGACTTTGGTTGCGCAACACATCTTGCATATGATTCGTACGTTGTGCGTATCAGGTTATCGATGAGTGGCGTGACAATCGTGACATGCGACAGCTCATCATGGGTATGGTGTGTACATCGACCACCGCAAAATGCCGACCCTGCTAGCTTGTAAGCTCAAGTTGTATCAAAGAAGAACAAGATTCACCATTCGACATAAAAAAACTCAGTGACGACGTCGATATGCAACTCAATTACTACGATACATTCATACCCATCAGCATCTGCTTGGAATCAAGACCAACCTCTGATGAAGGCTTGTGTGTTCTTTTTGGATTGGAAAATACTAGGTCGAGGCTTACTTATACAGCCTTAAAGGCCGACGCTTCAACCGCGCCCCAGCATGATTTGAAATCCGTATCAAAGCGATTAGTTAGGGGAAGTTATGCTGGCATAGTTTGCGCTTCATATTTATATATATTCTGCCACTTCCTTATACCCTTTGAGACAGAGGCACTTGTTAAACTGTGGTGGTTTTTATATATGCGAGATCTACCCGCGCGCCGTGATTCTAAGAACATCATGGCACCAAATTCACGCTTACCTGTATTAGCAAACAGGACCTATCTAATCTCCATGATCTCCCTGATCTCCACAACTATGACCGGTTCTAGTGTTGAAAAAGGTTTGTCCGTAGGCAATACGTGACCCGTACTACTCCAGAGCTTTCTACTCAAAGCTATTTCCGCATTAAACGTTTTTCATTATCTCTCATGGCCGGTTAACAACAGTTCTTCAACAAGGTTATGACTGATAACGATCTTCTGTTTATATCTTGAAAGGTTCTCGCACCGAAATAGAGTTGTCAGTTAGCCCCGATAAAAGAGCGAATTACTCAATGTCTCTTGTCATTAGCCGTTCTACCGTATAAAGTCGGTGTTGCTTTCGTTCTTTGCACGGATGTAGTATTTATGACGGCACGAACTTATCCAATGTGGTGCATCATTTACTTCCATAAATCATAGAACACACACCATCCAGCAGCTTTATTTTCAAGTCACCACGTCTTGAACTCCATTACCAACTGTTAAATGAATTTGTGGACTTCTTTATGGTAGCCGTCCCGCTCCTCGCACTCAGGGCTATTTAAGTGTACTCAAGGACGGACTCATTCAGTACTAACTGTGCACTTTCGGTGACGTTACAATCTTGTAATTCTTGCGAACGTCCAAAAAAGTTTCATCGAATTATATTAGAAATTCTGCAGGACATAATGGGGGAAAGTTCCAAGACTGTGCATATCGCAGTTTCACTTTTCACGAGGAGCAATCTTTCTCGTTAAATTTGTGAAACTTCAATGTTTCCCTGATTGAGCGTGTCAAACGGCAGCGCTACAGTTATATTGTGACAAGGATGGACAATCTCAGTTAAACGATGAGTTTAATATAACCAACAATGACTAGCAGTAGTGCCTCTCCTTTGATGACGCGAAACCAATATTTATATTTTCCGCCAGCTCTAGTGCATGGGACTCCAACTTACAGCTGTGAGTAAACGGGTACTACGACATATTGCTTTTCAATCCAGTCTCAGCAAATATACACTTTGGAAAGCAGACTATATGATCCCAATTTTCAATCTGATTACATGACCACGGCTCTTTGCCGGTACTGCGTTCGTGTTCTACCCCAGGCACCCAGCAACTTTGTTGTTCATCACGTCAAACAATGCCATGATCTGCATCAAAGCTATGCACCTCCATCCCTCGCCACAACCTCTTCTGCTTCATATAAGAGGTGATTTTTATGACCACCCCTGACTTACCAGGAGAAAAGGCCGTGGTACCTAACACCAGTCGAGCTATAATTTATGTCATTCCAGCCGCGATGTCAAAGGCGTCGAATTCCACAAAAATACTCTAATGTTCTTTGACACTCTACACTGGCACGGTTATCGAATCCGTAATAGACATCTTCAATACTTTTCTTGTCTACAGGAGAATGCGTGTTGCTGCAGTAGCGATCAGAAATTTCAAAACTTGGACACAGTATCGCCTCCTGCATGAATAGACCAGTGTTTTGTGTGCTCACAGTACACCAGATTATGCGGTGCGGACAGCCGCGACATCTCTCATTTCAATTCTACCCATGTCATATATGCCTTACCCACAAGACCATCGGTCAAAATTGTTTTTTTAGCGCGAAGCGTTGTTGCCCCTTACGGAACATGGTTGATAACTTGGCCATCTCAAATTTTTTGTTGTGAGGCCGGCAAAAATTCTTTGCTCGGGCACTTGCAATGCTGACGCTTAACACCAGCAGCCTTACAGCAGATTCTATCTGTTCTTATCCCGGCGTTCAAGTAGAGCGCTCTTGAATGTAATCAACCAGCCATTTGCATAGCTGGTGAAGACAGAGCAACTACCGCACTTTGACTTCTGGCTACTAGTTCCCGAACTTGTTCGGACTAATGATAGACATAAGCTTGTTTTGTTGGTCTACTAGTCCTGGGGGTAACCGATTTATGTTACATCCTCGCAGAGAATACAGTCCTTTCACGACTTGGTTGTGGGATAGACTACAGGTTCTTCCAAGTGCAACGGGGTTGCCGTGCACCTTGCACAGAGAGAGCATCGACTCAATGTGCCCACGATATCAAATGTACAGAGAATGGGTTCGTACGTTTTGCCTAGAACCAGTATCGCTTGGCAAAAAGATACCCAGTTCGCCTCCCTATTTCATTAAGTGTAATATGAGCTAAAACTAAAGATAAATGATGTACTTTATTTTTATACTAGACTCAAATGATGGAGGGTGACAGCCCAAGTATCTCACGAACCTTTTCCTACCTCTGAGCTTCGCATAATTGTAATGTGTATGTACAATTTCTACGTACCTTTTTCATTTTTCGTTACCTGTCACACTATGTCGATCTTTCTTTTCAAAGCACCACCATTACATTTATTATGGTTCTTTGCCATGAAATTCACCACTGTACCAATGCTCAGGTCTGAAAGGACAACAGTAATACGCGTACGCAGAATACGCGCAAGACGAAAACGAATGTATTTCGGCATATCAAAAAATTGCGTTTGGATTCACAATATACGAGCTACCAAATAGCACACAAGTTGACACCATTGTAAATAACCCTCTTAAGGTTTTCACGAGTTTGAAGCCTGCGCACGAATGTACTTGTGACTTATAAGACCTATTTCACAAGCAAAACTCTAAGGCTTCACTTACCGTTTGAAAAATATTCTGCAGATCCACGACGGATACCCCACAGTCATCTGCAAGCTGCTCAAACGGCTTACGATTCAGACTGTTGGACTCTTGCTTTAAAAATTTCGCGAAGCGATGAAAGAACGAGTGGTTTTCTAATGCAGCTGTGCCTTGGATTCCAATGACTTCAAAAGGGAGCAGTGTCATGTCAGGGTATCGAGACGCGTACTCAACTGCTAATGTTACAATCGCCCGAGTGTCATCAGGTCCAACGGTGCGTGTTAAACCCAGCTTTTGCCAAAGTCGAGAAAATCTTCGAAAAGCCAGACTGTTAGCGTATCCACTAATAAATGGGTGAGTAAGAGCTTGCTCAGACGTCAATCGATGTTCTGGATCACGTATCAACATCCGCTTTACAAAATCTCGACAATATGAAGAGAAACGATTTGGCATTGGATGCAGAGGGTCGTGACAAATGGCCTCTTCAAGTCCGAAAAAACCATCGTCAACGGTGAACGGATTACCTCCTGTTGCGAGAGAAAATAGTGTGATACCAAGCGACCAGATATCACTGACAAACGTGTAATGGGTTCCGGATATCCTCTCAGGAGCCATGTACATCATTGTGCCAGTAAAATCAGAGAAAAATGAATGGGACTTTGCCAGTGTGCCAGTCAGCCCAAAGTCAGCAATCTGTAAGATCAAATCAATTGTCAGACAACAGTAATGTATCGTCTCGAAAATTGTACCTTAAATTCTCCATGGCGATTCATCAAAATATTAGCTGGCTTGATATCGCGGTGAACAGTTCTAAATTACCATCATAGGTCAGTCCAATTGCAATTGATAAAAGATTTGGCCTACAAACTTTTGGCTGTGCATGTGATCAAGCGCTGTGACACAACAAAAGGCAGCATGTCGTAAAACTTCTTCTGGTATCGAAAGTCTTGTATCCATGAGGTCTTGCAGACTACCCATGTCCATAAACTCCATAACAACCGCAACAGCGCACTGTGCTGGTTTGAGAAACGCTCCATAGAAGGTGACAAGATACGGGCACGAAGTGAAACGAGATTGTTCGAAATGGTCGCTTCGGACTTCGTTCCGGTCGATAGTGGACAAATTGTCATGAAGTGTGTGAAGTTCTCGTTTGACCATGTGGCGATCTACTTCCCGGTACACAAGAACTTCCTTAACGGCAACCAGCTTTAATATCGGCAAATAAAGTGAAAGAAATACAGTGCCACCTGCACCTTTGCCAAGTTTCTTGACCCGTTTGGTCCATTTACCTAATTCCTTAGGTCCATCATAAGCTACTTCGCTAAACTCAGCAGCTTCCGGCGAAGACATACTCAGCGTAATACTCGAGGCGCGTCGTGAGCGGTTCAAAGGTAAACGTTGCAGAGGCGTTGACTTGAATAATGGATTAGAGTCGGTTTGGGGTTCGATATCCTGGGCCATCATCCAGGGCAGCGCCGGGTGTTCACATTTTTCAAGAGACAAGTGCAATTTCAACTTTCGCTTAGTGTTTTTATCCTTAAAAGCCTTCGTAATGTTTGTTTCACTCAAATCAACAATATTTCTGCACATTAAATTCTCTGGGACTGCATCAAACACACGCTTCTCGCGGATCTGACGAGCGTGGCGTGCGGCAAGAGCCGCTGCCCGAACACTTGCGTGAATATTGGGACTGGCAATACCATGAATTGAGCTTACACGGTCACGATTGTGGACTTCTTGCTCGGATCGGTAGCCTAGTTTATTCCGGACAGGGAACGAAGAAGCAGTTGACAACATTGTCTTTTAAATATTTGGTGACGCTGAGAACTTGGTTGCGAGCCTGGAAGCCAATAATAGAATGCTATGTTGTTGTGTTAATTTTGAACGCGACCTTGGGTGTATTCATTTCATATTATGCTAGTTTGTATAGCACGATGGTGCTGGATACTTGTGAACAAGGGCAACCATACTGTTTGTCTTTGCATCATTATGATATGGTGCTCTGAAAATAAAATTTCTATAACCCGGGTATCTCCACAGCTTTCACTTGTACTAAAGCGTGGTTCATTTTCTGGAATCTGGGCTTGATGATTCACTACCACTTAATTTGTCCATGAGCAAGTTCATTTCTTAGACATGGAGCTATTTAATTCTTGAAAATCCCTATGCTCTTCGTACAAGGCTCGAAACTAGCTCTGCGAGTGACTTCCATCAAATTTTTTGATGAAAACGTTATGGTGGATATCAATGGGTCCGTCCACTTGACCGAGTAATTCTTGAATATGAGGTGTGTAACCAACTATGACAATAATTGGTCCTTTGCGGTCCACACGATTACGGTAAATCAGACTCAGCAGATCAACGTCTTGCAATGAAGCGTTTTCAAGCATAAAACAAACTTTATTTACCAATGGCTATGAATAGTTTCATTCGATATGTAATACGTTTCATGTAATGCTTTCATATGCGCATTGTCGTATATCGCTTGAAGTAGATACAAGTAGAACTACGACATTAGTCTCAAATGATGGTGGGGCGATGCTCTGGTCTCATCAGAGTTTCTGCTTTGGAACGTGAGGAAAAGGCACACCAGCAACGCGGCTACGCCGCTCAACTTCAAGAGCAGGTAAACATTTATCAGCCTTTTCGATTCAAAAAGTGATGGGTGTTCATTAGATTCTATAAAAGCAAGCTGAATTGGAACAAGCGAAGGCACGCAGGCAGCAGGAACAACGCGAAGATCTAAAAAATTATGTGTGTTTTGGGCTGTTTCTACGAAACTACCGTCACCACTAACGCACGCTATGCGTGGAAGGAATGCGAGAGGAAAGTAGCATCTCGACAACATCAACCACATCAAGATGTAAAGGCTTCACTTCAAGCTTCTTCCCCCAAAAATTTAAATTTGGAGGCTCATCGGCCAAAAGTTGAATCACAGGAGCTCGAAGTACCAATGATATCACCGGTTGATGCCTTAAATGCCCTGCATATCGTAGTTTCTGAGAGTTTGGCAGAAGTTTCAGAGTCTACAACTACACAAAACACAACATCGATACTTGCGGCAAGTTCAGTTTCTAAAAACCACACGCCGTTGAGCCCCGCGCCATCAATATTTGAATCCTTTATTTTGGAGTTTGGCAATGGGGCCACATCAAGTGCATTTTATGAGAATTTGACAATCTTACAAAAACTTTCAACCGAGGTTTTCCACACGCTTGATGTACATTAATTTGAAACTTATTGAGACTGTTTTCTAGTTAGAAGCTGCGACAATGCTGAGGCATTTGGAGGCTCAGGTAATAATGAAATTGATTAATTAGAGCGTATAAGCTCTCAGGTGATAGTGTTGTCTTGTAGAATTGCTACGTCAAGCCAATCTTTCTTTGCCAAGAAGACTTACCGAAGGCAGCTATAACTGCTATGCAGCCTTATACGAAAACCAATGATGACGAGGTCAGTCAAACCGAAGAAGGAACAACGTCAATGTCAAGTAATATTGGATCGCACTTATATAGCTCAAAAGTGCTCTTCGGCGATAGGCTTTTCCTACATGATAAGACTACAATATCGTTACGTGGTCTTCTTCCAGACAAAACACATGACAAAAATCTTTTGGAGACTTCTGCTCAACGCGTAGAAGCTGAAGATGATGAAATAGCTGCAACTAATTGTTTAGATGCTCGCAGCGAAATGCTGCAGTTCTCATTCTGACTTTTACCAAAAAAAATTCAATGTGATGATGTAGTTATTGAGTCTGAGAAGTCAAGTTACCCAGAACACGCACAGCAGTTTTCTTCATAACGAAAGCTGGGGCAACTCCGCCCCCACAAGGGTATCTAAAAAAAGTCAGACGATGCCCTGTAAACAATTTAAGCCACAGTCAATACATCCATTAGCTCACTTACGTTAAGCCGTTCCATCGCCATTCGCCTACAATGGCCCCGCATGTTTCTCTTGGACAACGAAGTACCCCCTCTGGATGTTCAGCAGCTTGGCCGATTGTCCACGGTTGTGGATCAATAAACCAGTGGTGGCAGTCATTTAATGTCCGAAAGACTGTCAAATCTTCGTCCAGTAATGCTGTCATGTGGTCAATTGCTGTTTGAGCACTTATTTGAGAAAAATCGTTTTTTTCAATGTTTACGAGCTGCTTTAATTTTCGGTTCCACTCGATTGCATTTTGTTCAAGAAATCTTTTATGTTCCGCTGATTGACATATGTCAGCGAATTTGGCATCAGCAAACTTCGACAATCCTACAGGTTTTTGAACGTCAGCCTTTCCTGTGAGATGCTGAAATCGATGATATATTCTTTTATTTTCAGTCACAAATTTAGAAACACGTTTGGGGCTCCTAAACGAGGTGAGAGATCGCCATATTCCACTTCCTGAATTCTTCTTCGATTCTTCACCGACTTTAGCGGGGGACAGAGAGATTGAGCTTGTGCGATCGCACTGTTCATTACAAAGACGTCGATCTGGTTGCGGCAAACGGAATGGCTTGGACATATCGTTATACTTTTGCGACTTAATGAACTCGACATGAGCCGTTAGTTGGGTGAAAGGAGCACTTTTTCGCCTAATCGAAGACTTCTTTGTTACTGCACCAACAGATTTTCCCATCAGAACGCTAGGACTGTGTGGTCTCAAACGTAGCTTGGCAAGCAACGGCTTCTTTGTTATCGGTGCTGCAGCAATGTCTTCCCCCTTTCCCTTGGCATCACTGACTACCACGTTGTCTTGAATGCGAGAGATCGGCAGATCTCGCAAAGCTTCTAGAAACTTTGACTCAACCGGACAGCCGCCAGTTCGCTTTATAAATTTTGCAATGTCGTGGTGAAAGACAATGGCACCAGCACAAAACAGACTTTGACCGCACCATTCGCAACCAAACATTGTTCCCATTGACCGTAAAGCTGGAATAAAGGAGATATTATAGGTCTTTTCTGGACTCTCGCTCAAGCACCCAGAATTTACAGGTATCGAAAGACAAAACCCGCTGGGTACTCGCTCTCCAATCATACCACGCTCATCAGATCCAGAGAATAGCATTTGGATTGAAGACTGTTTCTTTAATTTTGGAGGTGTAGATAATCTTTTCAATTCACCTTGCTTTTGACGACGTGTTCTAGCTGTCTCTTCTTGAAGCTCTCCGTTCTCCTTTTTTTGCGCCAGACGAGCCAATCGAGCCTTGAGAAGAAGTTGGTTAGCAACAAATACGTTTCCTCGTGCAATCTCGAGGCATTTAAGTTGTGCATCAAACCCAGCATTTAAACTTATCACGGGACGCAAAGTTTTCACATGGTTTAAAATAAATAAGTAAGACAATTGCTGCTTCATAATCAAGTATGCCATTGCGAATGCAGGAGATCTCGACCGCCCTCCAGAGCAGTGGACGAGAACACCACCTTTTTTAAGTCCAGCACTGATAAAGACCGCAGCAATTGGGAGGCAACTCAACAAGCTTGCATACTCCTTGTCACGGATGCTTAGACTCAAGTACGTGAAATCGTCTGGAAAAGTTGCATAAGTGCCTGCGAGATTTAGCACATGCGTTATCCTGCTTGATTTGAGCGCTTCGACATTAAAAGCTGCATGAATGGAGCCCACAAACAAATTAGGTGCAATCTCCACCGGTACATTGTCTTGTACGATTGATGTCTGCAGTTGAAGTCCTGGAGCTTTTCGCATTGACATTATTCACTCAATTAATCCGCAGCAACTGTCGTTGTAAGAAGCACGTTAAGCCTTCGTCGTTCACAACAGTTGATCAAAATAGCCCCCACTTGTTGCTTTCTAGGATTGGTAAATCTTTTCCTCAGAAGCTTACGGTTAACCCTATTGTTCAATGACCTTATTTTTAAGTAGTTACACTGTACGACATTATATTATTCTAACAGATAAGATGACTCATCGTGATGTTCAAGTACGTGAGGTGGTCAACAATGCTCGTACAGCTAAATGGGGAGCAGGCATTCGAGCAGGTCGGGTCTTCACCATCCGTCTCACTGCAATTACGATATCGGTCTGAAAACTGGTCGTAGAAAATCTACACGATATTGAAGCAAAATACGAATAAGCATGCACATCATAATTTGAAAAAAACTCACCTCTCTTGTCGTGTGTTCGAATCCCAACCAAGTTGGTGGAAGATGTGGCACCACATCCCGAAAGTGCGTCACGCGATATACCTCCATATTGGCGCGACGGAGTCTTGCACTAAAATTGATGTTGCCAACACGTGGTTTTCCAAAAGTGTACAATACATTTACAGGAATCTTTTCAAGATACTCAAGCTCAAACGCGCAAACGGCCGCAACTGCTCCTCCTAATGAGTGACCTGTAACCATGACTGAGGCATGCGTATGCTCCATTTGAAGCCTGTGCAGTGCGTCCAAAACCTGTGGAGCCACAGATCGATAGGCCCAATAAAAGCCTTCGTGCACCAGCACACTTGGAAATTCTGCGTAAGCGCGTAGTTTATGAAAAGTGAGATTGTCTATCCAGTTCGTTATGTCCATGCTTCCTCGAAAAGCGATCACTACCGCGTCATAAAGTTTCGAGTAACCCACAAGACCCTGAAAATTGTCTTTTGTGTCTTCAACAACAGTCACACCTTCCATTGGCTGCACAAATGCGCATGGTTGGCAGTTCCATTGTACGATGTGTTTTGCCTGGCAGTACGAGACTGACGTCACATGCGCAAGATACTGCGCTGTGGTCTCATTGTACGTGATGGCATCAAAATTGGATGCCAGCCAAAGCGTTGAAATTTGGTCCTGCACCTGATCGAATGGAAATGAGTATTGCCACGACTTGGTAGAGTTTATGGTGATGGTAAGTGGCTGTAGTAACAGCAATGCATACATTGTGTCATGAAAGAATCTCATGTCTTTATGAAGTTGTAAAGGTGTGAGGCCCGTTGTTTTAGAAAAGAGACTATTTTTGAGTAAGTTCAATGGTAGGATAGTCTTATATAAGGGTATGGAGCTAAGCTAAGCCTCAAACTAAAAATCATCACCGATCGTACGATGAAGCTCTTCTGTCATAATTTCTTGAAGAGCCTCACTTCTCCTCGCTCGGAGTAAGGTACCTTGAGTATCAAAATTATCCCTCGAATCTGGGCCAAGCTCCAAACTACCAAAGTAAAGTTCAATGATGAAGAAGCATTATGGTACCGGTACAAATGAGGGTGATGGGATCTCAAAAAAGTGATATTGTGAGACACATGGGTTGCTAGCTTCACGCTACGCATAAAAAAGGTTTTGAACTGTTAGAGTCTGTGCGTAGTGTACGATCGTTTGTGTACTACATCACACAACACACATAGCAATTCTGTGAATTGTGTGAAACTCAGAAGTACACAAGTATTGAGTGTAATGAGGATAAATGGACTCTGAGAGGGAGAGGGTCGTGAGTCTTGTTAATTGCTAGACTCACATCGGTACTTTGTTATTCATTGTAAATCGGATATTCTTGGTATCAAACGAGGCCAAACCTAACTCTGTATAATTGTCTCGCAAAAATTAAAGTAACCAGTTACTACAGAAATTTTCTGCAACAATATTGCAATGCACATTGCACAGAGAGAGTTTTATTCTCAGAGTCTGCGTTAACAAGTGCACAAAGGTTGGATTCGCGTGGTTTTACCAGGAGCCTCTAACGTAATCAGGTGCCCTTTTCACAGGGAGCATTTATCTCTTAGGGCCCGTGCTAACGAATGTACAGAGGTTGGGTTAGTGCGGTCCTATCAGAAGCCGAACCAAAAACCATTAAGGAACTTACGCGGTTAGTGTGTTCTGGTATTCTAAAAGTTTATATATTTGGTAACAAGTCTACTCAAACAATAGACAAGTCTACTGTCTGTATATTTTGACGTGCGGATAAGGCCCACGCGTAACTTAGATCCCTCTTTTATAGAGTTTCATAAAAACGATATTCCGGTAGAGAGAACACCTTGTCATTCTCGTCGAAAATGCTTTCAAGCACATCAGACACGAAGACCGCGCTTTTGGCTGGGATGGTTCAAATATTTAATTTGGAGCGGACTTTGGGTGCAAGTACGCTCATAAACGTTGGTTCGGTAAAGTGCGGGGAGTGAAGTTGAACTCGAGGTGGAGTGGTCACTCTTATGGTGGCCACTTTTGCTTAGTGATCGAAAGCGATAAAAAATGTCAGCCCCACTCTTTTCCACATCTTAGTAAGGAAGGGTGTAACGGGGCAAATACTGTCTCTTGGGTACTCAACCCGGAAAAATGTATCTAGTGAAATAGGGTGCAATTGTACAAAATTTATGTTAAGTCCTAGCGAGACCCCTCTGCTGTCACCGGTGATGTATAGCCTAGCTGTTCTCCATAAAGGAGGCACTCACTGCACGTGTCACGATCTCGAAGCTCTTTCCGTCGGTGGGGAGTGTTTTAAAGCCCGATGTGGATAACACGACGCTGTCTAGCTTATTGATAACGACCTAGACCTGTCTCGACGAACCGAGATTGCTTTACAGTAAGCGCAAGAGTCACATATACAGTTGCCCAAATCACGACGAAATTATCGATTCAAACCATCCGAGTATGTTGCCACAATAGAGCAAAGCTCCTTCATCCCATTGTGCTTTCTGCTCACACTCGGGCGCCATCCAAAGTAACATGCTATCAGGTCCCTAATGTACTGTTTGCGCTTATGGTACCATCCATAACGATAGTACCTTGGTTACTAAAGGATGGTGAAAGTGCCGCTGCGTATATGACTTGGTGTGCAAACTGGGTGAGGAAAACACACCGTATCACTGGTCGAAGGCTTTGCTAGTTTTAGATAAACAAACGATCACCCATAGCGTCGTCTCATGGTTGACTATGAAAAATTGAAAGCACAGCCCTGACGTCCAGGCGGTAACCCATCTCTTTAAGTCTCTGCTATTAATAGCCCAGCTGGTGTCCAAGAGTTAGCAGCAACAGCTAGAGACCTAGGGTTCTCTTCATCGCAAGTAAGGTTGGCTCCTACAAGTGTGAAGCGCTGCGAAACGACCATTCCTCAAAGAATGGGCATTAACGTGCGGTGCTTCGGTTCAAGCTGTGTTCCCCTCAAGGAAGGAGCTGAAGCGTCAGCTTTTACGACTGTTCTCACCGCCTAATCAGGCATATCGCGTGCGATCACGTATCCTTGTCGCCTGACAGAGCAAGAAGGAGCTGGTGGCCATTATCCAAGAGTTAAGAGCTCTCATTGCCGGGATGGCAGCCGATCCTCTCCCCGAGGTGGTCGCAGTGATCGTCTTTATGGAGGGCCTCCGCACTGGCGTGACCAGAATGGAAGTCTTCCTTAAGCATTCGTCTTCATCTGAAGAAGCGGTTAAAAGTGGCATTGAATGCCGAATATAACTTCAAGGCGGCTTCAATGCACACCCTCATAGCTCGTGGAGTGGATCTGAGCCAACGGATCTCAGCCATGCTGAGAAAGTGGAGGTAGAGCTCCAAGCTACCGAGTAGCGTGAAATCACCCGACGGTGTTTTGTCTGTGGAGACATCCGTCACCTTCGGACTTGTTTTCCCCTGCGCAAGGCGCGTAAAGTTTCGTCGAACCGACTTCCCGCTTCTTACAAGCATGATTTGTCGCGGGAAACGAGAAAACCAAGTAGGTGTGGGGCGCCCTACTAGGGAAGAATTAAGTTCTGTATTGCCTCAAAATGGGGGATGGCAGCAGGTCCCAGCCCCGAAGAGCTCCGTGCTCCTGAACACGGAAAGTGCATGCAAGCTGCCTTCGCTGGTCGTAAAAGCGACCGTGAAGGGCTTTGAGAAGCCATGGAACATACTTATCGATTTCGGGGCGTTGGGCAATTATGCTCGACGCTCCACGATCGAAGAAAGTCGGCTGTATGCTGAGGCGCTGAAAGCGCGGTTGTTTGACATCATCACTGTTTGCTTAGCGACGGGGGCTTGCATCACTGTGCCTAGGGTCCCTGTGGACTTCGGTGTCAAGATTTTTGACCTCGATAGTGTGGAATGCTGATTAGGCTTAGACTTGGATGCAAGGTATAATTTTTTCCTTGGTATGGCATGCTTTTAACACCATGAACCATAGATTGACTAGAGGTTAAAGACCTTGGGCGCTAAACCCTCGAACTCCAAATGTGGTTTAGACTAGAGTCCCGAGCGTGTTTCGCGGGCTGAACGTGGAGTGGCACGTAACCCACTAAGCTCTGCTCAAGTATCAAAGCACTTGTTGCATGCCACGAGTGGCATGGTCGGCCAAGGGCATCGAGGACGAGGCCCCAGTGATGCACGTGGAATGTCACGTAACCCACTGAGCACTGCTCGCGTTTGCTGCATGCCGGTGGCATGGTCGGACGAGGTCCGAGGCATCTCGGTCAAGGCCTTCAGATGCACGTGAAACAGTACGTTATCCACTGGACGAAGACTTCGGAGATAGCATCTCTTCTTCGGATGTTGTTGATAACATCAAGGCTCCGATGGAGCAGGGAGTAGGAACACTAGACGACGCCGAGTGCGTATACCCACTGGTATCGATGAGACGTAAAACTTTATGGAGAGGTGACAGCGAAGTCGTCTGATATCTGCAAGAGTGTGTCTACAGTAAACGTTTGCGCACAGCCATATACTCTTGTCAACGGTATCACGGAAGAGGAAGATGGCGACATCAACCTCGAGGGTATTCCCGCGGTGGATGCTCTCCTAGCGCTGAACGAGATTTTCTTTGAAGAGTTTGGTGGTGCCTTGATGGTAGGCGATTTTGCCGAATTATTCATTATACGACTGAACGAGAAGATCAGCTCGTCGTCGCTGCTCGATGAAGCTGTCCTGAAAGACACCAAAAGGGTGCTGAACGCACGAAGTGTACCGCCGACCCTGAAGGATTTCTCGTATTCGTACTTTTCTTTTGTAAAGAAATTTGAGACGTCGTCTCCAAAAACCCGCCGTCGGTCACTCCGGACCGAGGTGTGCATAATGAGATCGACCTGGTCCCGGAGATCAAAGACTGCGTAACACGCCAATGACCCCTGCCAAAGGAGCCGTGTGATCTCATTGACGTCTTCTTCCGTGGAAATTACGACGCAGGAATGGTGCGTGAGAGCAAGTCTCCCCATTCGACACCCAAAATTTATTTCAGGGAGCCGTACGGCGAGTGGCGTATCGTTTACGCTTACAATAAGCTCAACGCTGCCATCATTCCAGCACAGACACAGATTTCTAGAAAGGATATTCTTCTGTCACGTAGGCCAGATTATGAGCTTGCTCATGTCACGACGGTGACGTTGGCAGTGATGGATCTGATCCGCGCCGCATACGCGGGTGATAGTATGTGCGAAACGCTGCTACGGGCATTCGGGAGCAAAGAGCATTGAGACTCGATCAAGAAGTTGTCGTCGCGATTGCGCGCACGGTTGAACCCGGTATACGTTGAATAACGGATTGCTGTATTATAGCACCGATTCGACGGATACGTCATTAATTATGGCTCCTCACGATGAGGATTTAAGTACCGTATCCTCTGTGAGGACCACGACACCCCACGCAGTGGATCTCTCGGTCGTGAGAAGACGTTCAGCTCTGTGAGTTGCCACTACTGGTGGCCCAAGCTGTACAAATGAAAGAGTACATATATTCGCACGTGTGAGACGTGTTGAAGGGTGAAAGGGTGAAATCATCATCGAATGCGGAGGCGCCACTAGCTATTTTACTGGTATCATCCGGGTGTTGGCAGTCCATGAGTATCAACTTTGTGTTTGGCCTGCAAAAGGACTCGTCAGGCAACACGGCTGTGGTGGTGACTTTTGATAACATGGACTCCAGGAGTCAATTGTCTCTGACATTGACCCACGCTTCATTGGAAAGTTTTGGTCGACAATGTGCTGAGCACCAGTAAAACAGCGGATATCCACAGACCGATGGTCAAACTGAGCGCGTGAATCGCATCGTTGAAGACGTCCTTCGCAGCGTCTGTGCTGAGTCGTTGAGGCGCTGGAGCACCATGCAGCCACTTGTCAAGTTCGCTCTGAACAAAGCAGTGCACTCGTCTACCGGCTACACGCCATTCTACGTGAACGGGATCGCTCGTTCTCGCGTCCCGCTGACACCGCCATCCCATGGCTCAGGGCTTGGTGGCGGGGGGAATTGCCGAGCGGCTAGCTGATGTCAGCCCCCTCACTGTCCGTAAAGAAGTCGATAACTTCCTGTCTACTAGATTGAGTGTCCTACGACACGTTCGCGATGCGATAGAGGAAAGCCAAGACATGCTGCAAGAAGATGCAGATAAAAGCAGCAGAAGAAAGATTGAACACTTTGTTGAGGTCGTAGACCTGATTTTATTAAAGGCCAAAAACCATCCTACACATGCAGTTTCTGATGCCGGGCCTTGTAAGGTCGTGGCCAAGAGGGGCCTTGCGTATATGTTAAACCTTCCAAAACAGATGCGCTTCCAACCGGTGTTTTATGTATGCTTGCTTATGCCTCATCGAGATCCGGCGCAAGTAAACGCGTAAATGCTGGCGCTGAGGCGGCGCCAACAGGCGCTCGAACACCCAAAGCTAAACCAGCAACTGGTTGTGAGTACGAAATGCAACAATTTCTATCTCAAACTGCGCCAGGCGCTCCACCGTCGCACGAAGTGATGCATTCGTCTGCTCGACAGCTAGGGGCCGCTCCGACAGAGCGCAATAGTCCTTAACGTAAGGCAGTAGGTGCACAAAGTTCTCCAAGCTTTCGAGGTCTTCTGCACAGCGGTAAGCGACATCAGTATGATGCTCAGCGGAGACCCGATGGTGACGGACCTTGTCCTCAAGGACTCCAAGAGCATCGCGAGTCACCGGACAGCGATCGACCAAGTCGACATCGTCCAATGCCGACTCGTCTCGACGAGAACAGAGACGTCAATTATCACGAGGAACGTCTTGTGGGTCGACGTCGTCGACGGATTTCACCCAATGTCTTTGTAAAGTGGCGGGGACACCTGAACTCCGAGAACTCGTGGGAGTTTGAGATGTCACTCCGGCAAGACTACCCAGAAGTCGTAATATAATGACGCTTCGCGTCGTTGTGCGCTCCGCGCTTCTCGGCAGTAGCTCAGAAGACCGGAGGGCCATAAGCGGAGGGCCATGAGCGGAGCTCAAGCTATGGCCCTAAGCTGCTGTGGCCGTAGATTCAGCCGTGTGAAAAAGCACAGAGCTCGCGAGAGCGTCATGTATCGCAGGGCAACAATACGCAAGAAGTTGGCGCTGCGCCTTGCGTTTGGCAAACTCAAATCGAAGATGCCGTTATACGCGCACGTCCACTTCCTTATGGGTTCGCTATAAGTTAGACTGCGAAGAAAGTTTCCGGTGCCGCTGCACCCATCGCTCAAAGAGTTCATTATCATCTGCAGCGGTTTCGCCAGGGGCAATCACCCCAGTAATAGTTCGCCTTGCCGGTTCTGGAGTGCCTTCTCTTTGTTCTAGAAGTCGAGCGCGGTACCCATTCGTTGAGATCACTTGACTTACAAAGAAGCGAGCTCGGAAAATCAAGCTCAGCATGTGTAGCGGCCGGGGGGCCGACTACATAGACGCCTAACGATCAAGTGATCGCGTCTATTGCTTCAGCAATGGAATCTGCCGAGCGGAAGCTGTATTCCACACGAGGTTCGAGGATCGAATATGAATACGAGCGCAAGAAAGCCGCCCTGTGGGCAGCCCTCAATGGCTGCTCCTGTGCCTCATCGAGGCGATTGGTAACAATACCACCTCCTCCGGGAGTTGAGAGGTCGGGGAACGGACACGGTGTCTGCAAGGTCTGAGCTGGGTTCACGTCGCGCCGTTGGCGCACTTCAATCTTCTCGTCTTCCCATGCTGGGAAAGGAGTATCCAACTCGTAGTCGACCTCCTCCGAATCGTCCACGAGGAAATTTGTCGCCCGGAGCGGGTGCGGTGTGTGGCGTTCGGTTGCCGAGGGCTTGAGATATGCATTCCGTAATGTCGCGGACGTACTGTCCGGAGATACACCCGGTACAGAAGAAGAAGGTTTTCACCCGCGGATGCCCTCGGAACCAGCTAAACTAGGTATTTTTTGTGTCATAGACTCAGGAATCATTGAGCGGGGAATGTTCAAAGATACGTAACGGTGTCCTAGATACGCCAGCCTCGTATGAGGCAACAGCAAAATGTGAATAGTGGGTACTCACACTTTTGATGGGGGGGGAGTGTAACGCGGTTACTTACCCTGGTTTATATGGTGGGTCACACAAGATGGCGAAACCACACAATGGGTTGGCTACACCTTCACAATAAGCCACTACGTGGCAGGACTGCCAGAACTTATGCTTTTAAATTTGGCATTACTATTTAATTTGAAAAAGCTATAGATTGCGATATAGGCGGCTTGACCGCAAATTTAACAAACAAAATACAGTTCGGTTTGTGAACGGAAGAGTGTATCTGCCCTTGGTTAAGGTTTTGGGGGCACTTGAAGGTAGCGGATTGCGACCCGCTACACTCGTAATGGCTCTAGTATAGAATGTAAGGTCAGTGACCTTAGCTTCATCTAAGCAAAGAGTTTCGGCAGCTCGCTGAAAAATTTGCTTGGTGCTCGGACGCAAAAGTGTGTATATGATGTGGCAGTGTTGTTTCTTGAAAAGGGTCATTGTCGTGTGATGCAATAATGGATCAGAGGGCCGTCAATTACTTAACGGGGTCCTTGAACGAGGGGCGACAAGCAAGGCCAGTTTCTTGTCAGCACTTGAGATTCAATAACCATGAAAATATTATCCTTATATATAGTTTTATCACTTCTCACACTCAGGAATTTGTAAGCTTTCCCTATGACGGATGACGAGCTCAGCTCGTCCTAATGTACCAACCGAGTCACCTCGGTTACTCTAACGCCTTGCAGATCCTGGTTGAACGAGATGTTACCGTAGGCACTGAGGGGAGACTTGCACCCTCCCCTGGTAAAAAAACATCACTTACCCGCGGAAGCTTTGCCACTTACGGTTGGTCTATCACACCGTAGTACTGACTCGTTAGTACGGTCGAAGTATTTAGTTCAAAGCTTATCTCTTCTAATCACGATTTACAGTCGCTCGCATAATTACTAGAGATTGCGATATATATCAACGTCACCAGCCTTGCATATCGCTGTATCAGCAGAAAAAGATTGGCACGGCGATTTTCGATAGCTATTTCTGACTTTTCCTGAGACAGCGGCCTACTACCGCTTCTGCATTTCAAGCTCCGCACAAGACACTTCGCAATTTGTTGGTTTATTCAAAACAATCTCATGTCTTAAATTCAAGCTACCACAACTTTACGACCAGAAATCAACAGGTTCTGCTTCTTTACAGAGATACTATAATGACTCGTCAAAGGTGCACCACGAGCTAAGTGCGCGGCACATGATGCATTCGACTTTCAGTCATCCGTAGCAACTGTCGTTCAGGCAATTTCACGCATAGGATGAGATCGTATTACAAATTAAAGCCAGCCGAGACAATATTCATTCTGTCAAAGCCTGCAGATTTTTCAGAATCGTTTAATAAAAATTTGATACGCTTTCTAGTATTTTCGCAGCAAGATACACGGATATTGTATCCCTATTTTGGCATCTTCAGATCTCCGCGTACTGTCTACTTTTCTTAACAGTTGCTCGTCATTCGTAAATGCACCTCGCTCGTAAATTTATCAGTAGTTTTCATGGCCTATTCAAGCATGTGGGCTGTTGCTAACAGCAACCATCCCGGGCTGTGAATCCACCTCTGTTTGAGAGGATCGTTCACCTAAGTACTATGTCCCATTGACCTCAAACTTAACGTGATACAGTGGAACTCAATCTTCCCAGCTTACTGACCTGTGCCTACTGGGAATCAACATTTCCCCACTAAGGATCTATCGATTGACCTTGCTTTAGAGCACAACCTTCGTAGTTCATAGCCGATAGAAAGGGAGCACGCATGACACAGATGTATGTTTTTAACACATAAGTAAATTTGCGAGTATCGCGGTGCTGCTAGTTTGTAATTTTGCTTCTGAGCTCTTTCGACTCCCTTCCATCCCCAATGGAGTTTGCTCATGCGGAACGGAATTCGTACTTCGCATCTAATGCGACACCCCTTGCTTTCTCGAGATAGGTTGGGCGGATGCAGGAGGTCTCAGACCTGGCCATCAAGACGGAAACAAATACTGCATTTAGAACAGGGTCTGTAGCCGTTTGGCGATAAAAGTCACTAGACATAGTCCAGTATTTTTCGCTTCGACAGGAATTTTGAGCTCAGACGGTACGCCTAGTTAGACGTTGTGATTACCCGCGACCTTGGTCGCGTCAGCTCGCCCCATATCGGCTACGACGCTTTTACGAAAGCGCTGCACATACGTACCCATTCTCCAGCGAATATCTCTTAAGCGCTATGTACTGTTATTCTGTATGGATCATGGCTATCGGAGATCTTCTTGCAGATAAAGGTTCTCTTCATCCTTACTCTGAAGATGCTGGACGCTTAGCATAAGTCGTGCTGCCATCGCCGCCTGTCTGTTGATCTCCTAGAGGTACACCACCAAAGCATTCAATCTGATTAATAGAGACATCCAAACGACACTTAAATTGTCTATCGTCATAATTCTTTGCTTACAAAGTGTCTCGAAGACAGATAGCGAGATAGCACTTAAACCATCCTCACAAAGGAAACAGTTAAATAAGACTCGGTCGTCCGTTTTTGACGTCAAGTGCTACCAAGAGCAACGGAATCACCGTGTAACTTGCACAAAAAACTTTGATTTAGTTAGTCCGCGTCAACTAACACACAGCGGATGGCCTAGTACGTTACATCGGGAGCGGAATCGAGGTCCTCTTTGTTAAATAAGTACGAAGCGTTTTCATCTACTTCACAAGTGACAAATAGGATTAATTTATCTGTGACAATTATCGAATGATATGACAACCAGTGGTATAGAATATCTCCTGAACGGAATTAATTGGAGTTTGAATAAGAACATATATTTCAAAAGTCTCATGTAGTGACAGCCTCATTTTGTATCCATGTTGAACGGTTTACGACTATTTCTAAGTGGCCATGTTCTTCACTGGACACTGCGTCAATGGGTGGCTGCACAATGACTTCTCAAATGTAAGTAAGTACCGTCGTCGATAATCTGACGGCAGTCATCCAATTCAAAACACATTCTTTGCAATTTCTTCATTTATACCACTTAGTTGATCATAGCTTAGTCATTCGTGAGATCGCCCACTGTATTAAATAGTGGGCAAATGTCTGCATATCAAGACCGCACCATTAAAAGTCGCACGATTTTGGTTCACTCTCAGAACAATGCCTTGCTGTTAATGCCTGCTAGCAACTCTCTATTAAATCCCCGCCATGAATACCCGTGACGGCAAACGGGAGGATACGACCTTGCTTCGGCTTCGCTTCATTTTTCTAGAAACAAGCTGTTCCAACGACATCATACGACGCTCTGATAGAATCACCAGCAAAATTGTAGAGTGACTATAGAGCGGGGAATTTTGAATCTATACGAATTTAGCACTTCAAAATACTAGTCGTCGAATAAATGTACAAAAGCCTGGTCAGT
>NW_020187115.1:272806-273132 GCF_900000015.1 Plasmopara halstedii | reverse complement strand
GCAAGCACCATGGTAACGAGGCTCTCGAGAAGCTATACGGCGAGTTCGCGATCGGGCAAGTATGGAAACTCCCCGGTGGCATCCTGCGCGTAAAAGTGAAGACTAAAGAATCTTGCTTGAAGCTGGAGCGCACGAAGGTCAACATCTTTGGTGGTGTATTCGTGTTCAAGGCGTTTTACGTACTTGGTGGCAAGTACTTCATCGATATTGCGAATGTCGACTCGGACACCAACATATATGTGATTCTGCACCAGTTGTTCCTGTTGGGATGCAAGCCAGTGTACGATACGTTCCGCAAAGTCAATTTCGTGACGGGAATCACGTCC
>NW_020187115.1:272478-272796 GCF_900000015.1 Plasmopara halstedii | reverse complement strand
CGCTGTGCGGACGCTCTTGACGATATAAAGCACGTCGTGCGCCGGCTGCCTCGCCTTGGGACTACCGCTCTCTGTCGAAGCGACTCCTAGCCGTTTAGCAGGTGAATGCATCGCTGCAAGCAACGGTGGAGCGCTTGCATCAATTGGAAATGGAGGTTGTTGCACTCCGTGCTCAGAACCAGTCGCTGGTTCAACTTCTGGGTGGCCGCGGGACCGTGGGATCCGCTCCGGCGCCAACGCTTCCGTGTTCACTTGCGCCGGATCCCGGTACGGCTTCCAAGTAAAACACCAGGTGGGCGCGCATCCGATTCGGAAGGT
>NW_020187115.1:271116-271241 GCF_900000015.1 Plasmopara halstedii | reverse complement strand
ACGAAGATTCGACAGGACGTCTTAAAGCTGTGCACGAGCGCCAAGTTGAGGGTAAGAAACTGCGCTCGACGTGGAGTCGCATGGGTCCCGATGACGAGGGTAAGCATGAGGCCACGTGCTCAGGC
>NW_020187115.1:270962-271106 GCF_900000015.1 Plasmopara halstedii | reverse complement strand
TTCACCCCTGACAGATAAGGGGATTCAGCAAGCCGAAAATGCGTCAACGATACTAAACGCTGAGATAAGCGAGGGCCTGCTTCTTAACCATGTACTTGTGTCACCGCTAGAACGTGCACTGCGAACATTTACTGTCGCGTATCG
>NW_020187115.1:268622-269447 GCF_900000015.1 Plasmopara halstedii | reverse complement strand
TGGGACCACCTGATCAGAGAATGGGAAGGCTTCGGTGTCAGCTTTCAAGGCAAGCCTCCAGAAGCAATCTTCGCACTTCGACTACCAACTTCTCCAGCTCAATTGGCGCTCGCAATGGGCCAACAGCTCAGTGATCTGTCTGCAGAGGAAGCAACGACCTTGATGTACTCAATGGCCAACGTGGTGTGGCAATATATGTGCGTGATGTGTGTGGCGGCTGTCTGGCACAACCGAATCCAGGTCATGAGCGGTAACCCCTTCGTACGCGAAAATTCGGAGACGCTTTTTAGAATAACAATGGCTTGCCTATCGACGGGACTCCGGGACCTCTGCATTCTCTAGGACACGATATGCCCTAAGACGACGGACTTAGCAGTCGGAGTACTCAAAGCGATCGTTGCAATGATCACGAACAAAGCGGACCTCCCAGCAATCCTTCTACCCATCATGGACTCGGCATGCCTCCTCTTCTTCGACGGAGGGTCAGGAGGTAACCCTGGCCCACGCGGTTCGGGTTCGGTACTGGTGTGCATAACTCGCGAGGTCTCGACCCTTACGATGATCTGATTCGCGTCTATGGCGTATGACCATCCAACTACCACGAACAACAAAGCAGAATATGCAGGCCTGTATCATGGACTTCGCTACGCAGTGTCACACGGATGCTCGCCGCTCTACGTAATCGGAGACAGCTCAATGATCATCGGACAGATGCGAGAACATCGGCCTCCAAAAAAGCACACCCTCTGGCGTAGTTATGCTCAATGCCAGCTCGAGATTCGCAAGCTGCAGGTCGTCGGCTGGTGCCATCACCCAAAGGGCATA
>NW_020187115.1:268486-268612 GCF_900000015.1 Plasmopara halstedii | reverse complement strand
AGACGGAGGAGGCAACGGGAGAAGAGGAGGGGACGACAGCATGGTCAAATTAGTGGCTTGCAAAGAGTCAGTTGGAGATCCGGAGCCGGCATAGGGATCCGAGCAAGATGGGCCGACCGTGGTACT
>NW_020187115.1:268126-268375 GCF_900000015.1 Plasmopara halstedii | reverse complement strand
GAGATCGTGAGGAGGTCGAGTGCGTTGCATCGCCCAGTGCGAGGAAGAACCAGCTTGAACAGCTCAGTGCTCGATGTCGTCCAATTCCGCACACTTGCGTCACTCGCCGCACGCATGAACTGCAGGAGCAGCGCAAGACGCTGCCTCTTGAGGTGTACGTCCAGAATTGGGACGCCTAGTCCGCCTTCACTGCGCCGCTGATGCACGAACTCATTCGGGATGAGGTGTACGTGCGACGCGTCTCGGTCG
>NW_020187115.1:267506-268052 GCF_900000015.1 Plasmopara halstedii | reverse complement strand
TATTACGTACGGGCAGCTTCCAGCCGCCACCTATGTGCCCCGTCGAGGTCATTGGTGATTACACCACGATCCTCAGGTGTCAGAAAACGGAAATGGGGTCTGCAAGGTGCGAGCCGGGCTCGTATCACGCTGCTGGTGCAGCTCGCTTTCCTCGTCATCTCATGCGGGAAAAGGAGTGCCAAACTCGTAGTTGACCACCTCCACATCCTCAACGAGGTCACTCGTCACTGATAGAATGCGAAGCGCGACGCTCGTGCTCATCGAGCCTAGGATGTACATCCCTCGGTGCCGCGGACCCACTGTCCGACATTGCATCGACTGCGGGAGACGAAGTTGGGCTCTGCCCGTGTTCGCTGTCAGAAATTAGCGAGACTTGGTGACTTCAGTGTCGTTGAAACAGGGCTCATTGAGCACGGAAGTCGTTTTGTTCTAACGAACCAAGTTGCGGGGTCTAGCGGAGACGCGAGCCTCGTTGAGGCAATGATCGATTGGAACCTTAAATGTTCTCAATCTTAATGGGGGAGAGTGTAACCTTGTTACACTCTC
>NW_020187115.1:258523-267496 GCF_900000015.1 Plasmopara halstedii | reverse complement strand
TCGTCATTGATAGCGTGCGCAAAGCGCGACGCTCGTGCTCATCGAGCCTAGGATGTACTTCCCCCGTGCCGCGAACGCACTATCCGAAATCACACCGCGTGCGGGAGACGAAGTTGGGCTCTGCCCGTGCTCGCTGTCAGAACCAGCGGGACTTGGTGACTTTCGTGTCGTGGACACAGGGCTCATTGAGCAAGGAAGTCGTTTTTTCAAACAAATTGAGTTGCAGTGTCAAGCAGACACGCGAGCCTCGTTGAGGCAATAACTGTAAATGCTCTCAATCTTAATGGGGGAGGGTGTAACGAAGTTACACGAACCCTGATAACAGGGGTGTGTGTCACACGAGATATGCATGGTGTGACCACACCCAAACTAGAATACGGTACGGGCTAGGTAGCCAGTAGTTATGCATGTATTTAGATTCTACTATATATATTAATGAAAATCTAAACTTCTAGAATCAGGATAAATAAATTAATAAAACTCAGTTTTGGATTTTAAACGGAAGAGCTAATTAGCCTTGGGTAAGGCAATAACTACTCTGGGAGTAAGCGGGTTGCGATCCGCTAACTCGTACTTGTTCTAAGTATAGAACGAAAGGTCGGTGGCCTAAATTACGCTTCCTCAAGCGCTAAGCTACGGCAGCCCCGCTGCTCAACATATTTTTATCACTTCGTTTTTGTCATCGATTTACCCTGCCATTACTTACAGGAACGACAACAGTGCAACGCCATTCGGATGTGGCGGAAGCAAGACTTTACTATGTGGATTGAAACATATGGCGGGCGTGGGCCCAGTAGAGCCGTTGCCTAGGTGGCATACACCAAATATGGCAATCCCAGGCTACCGCCAGTGAAGCCGGTGTGCGCATGGGTCTTGAAGGCATGGGCACAGACTGATGGAGACGTTATCAACGATTTCGTCATTGATGCAGGTTTTGCAGATAACTGCCAATACTGGTTTGTTGCTCGACATGACGTGTACAGTACGCTGCTTCGGGAACGCTACAAGACAGACGATGCCGGCAATATAGATGTTTTCAACCTTGACGTTCTGGATGAGGCTCTCGATGAAATTGGAGTTAGGGTGAATAATAAACGTCAAGCATAAAACGAATTGTCTCACTTCAGCATTCCTCAGAGAATCATAAGCCCAAACACGCGGCAGCGAACCTACGGCAGAGGATACTTCCCTAATAGTGTTAAGCTTTATTTATAAACAATGTGTTTAAAATTGCGATTTTCACATTGTCACAGAGGGGGCTTGATTCTGGATTCTTATTGGGAAAATCCGTGATTATCTAAACCTAATATCTTTCAATGAATTCTACAGATATGACCAGGAAGTTGTCTTTGTTTTACTCCATACTACAGTATCACAATTTTGACAAGCCAGAATATACGAGTTGTGGTCCAGCGACCGCATTACGGCACAAGTGTACTAAATACCAATCCGCAACAATGCTGTCGCGTGTTATACTGTGCGCATTCGACAGCATCGCGCCGGCAATCACCACTCCGGCGCTATTGTCTAAATTCTCTTCTCCTGCTGCTAACCGCCGCGCTCGACGGCTGCGATGTGCTAAGACCAACAGCTACGCAGCTACAGCCGAGCACTCGTATCCGTCCATTCTGGCAAAAATTGACGATTTCTCCCGCAATGGCCTGGCGCAACGCATAGAAATGCCGACGGAGCTGCTTAAACGACTTACGTCCATCGTGCGCAGTCGTACTCATTCTCAGCTTGAGACACTGCGTCAGAAGCATATAGGCGACCGCCGAAATATGCGTCAATTTCCACTCGATATGAGTAAAACGCCAGTTGGATGGACCATGGACCGAAGCGAGCAGATTCCTTCTTTTATCTACGGACCCGCTGAGACGCTTTCTTTTCTATCCTTTGAGATCGAGGCTACTTATGCTTGCACGCACGCTGTCTTTTCAGAGCTGCAAAAGCGACTGCCCCACTTTAAGCCTAAGTCCATGTTGGACTTTGGCGCAGGACCTGGTACTGCCTCCTGGGTAGCCAAGAATTTCTTTGACCATTCACTAAAAAAATTTCGGGTAGTGGAACCCAGTCAGTCTATGGTGGATGCTGCTGAGGTCTTGCTGGAAGACTTTCCAGGCCTAAGCGTTCGGCGTAGTATTGCGGACCTCTCGAGGGATATTGACGCTGGCAATAAGTTTGACCTCATTGTAGTGGGCTACGTGTTTTCCGACATGACAAACGACTATGAGCGTGTTGCGACGACATCGGCGTTGTGGGAGCTTCTGAGTGAGGATGGTTGTCTGGTGCTTGTTGATCGCGGCAGTCCGTGGGGATCACACCATGTGCGATCTGCGCGTCAGTTTGTGCTCGACTCGGTTGCAAGAGATGAAAACGGATGGAAACAGGCCCATGTGGTAGCACCATGCCCACATCAATTTGAGGTAGAGCTAGTTGCGATCAAGTGACTTTTTGCTTGATTTGATATGTTTTCTGCTAATGCGACAGTGTCCTGCTGCTGGAAGCACGTGGTGTCATTTTGTGCAGCGCTCGCCTGTTGTGCATCGCCCTCGTGAGGTCACTACAAAGCGTTGGCACGGTCAGAAGGGCTCAAAGTTTTCATATTTGATCATGCAGAAAAAGCGCAAAAGTAGCGAGGGAAATGCAATCTCACAGACAAGGCACAACTTTGCGCGCATGCTGAGAAGTCCTCTGTTCGCAACTCGCCATGTATATCTTGACCTGTGCACCCCAACTGTAAGAAATTGTGCAGTTGGAATTGATAAAGACGATTTGATGAGCTTTTGTGTCTGTCAAGGGAAACCTTGAGCGTCGCACTGTAACCAAAGGAAAATCTCTTCGTGAAGTGTATCGCGCGTCACGCAAAGCAAAATGGGGAAGCTTATGGCCTGCCGACGAGTCGAGTTATCTAAGAAATAAGTAGAATGGTCCACATGACGTATGAGACGACAGCTTGAGGTAATACTGCTATAGCCAGGCATTTTGTTTGAAAATTCACCTCATGTTCTTGTATTTTCACATGCGAAAGGCTATCGCTCGATTACAACGTGGAAATGCGGGCGGCGAATCTTAACTTCACAGTTGTGTTCAAACTGCAAACATATGTGCCAAAGAGAGCAGCATGAGGACGATACTTGTTACGCGGAGTTTTTCGGCTGTGAATGAAGTGCTGTCACAGGTGGGGTGTAAGATCTGGTTAGATCCACCAACAGCTTATAACGCATTGACTCCTATTGAAGTAGTGCTTATCTTACGAAAGGATCGATGCAAAGTGTTTGTAATGAATTTAATGCGATCTTGGATGCTTTGTCACCTAAGCTCTAAGCTAGTTCGTATACCTCTTGTCATGATTCCTTCTAAGCCAAAGGGGTATGACGCATCATTGTTGCTGCATCCACATGCAACGCTTTTGAGTCATCTGCGCTTAATACTTAAGTCGCTCCAACAACTGCCATCACAATACGGTAGCTGATTTGTTTACTGCAGCTTGTTCGCAATGACATCAACGTGGGGGACCGTGGACAGCTTGCCAATGGAAGCAACCGAAGGCGTAGCCTTCAATGCCATCTGAGCCAATTCCTGCAGCTTAGCAGCCGAGACACCTTCAACAAGCTGTGACGGCGATTTTGACACGAAACCTGTAGTGGCAATCAGGCCCACACGACCAATAGTACCTGCTCGAGTATTGTACATGTCAAGGGCCTCGAGAGCAGCTGTGGCCTTAGCAGCACTCAGCTCTTCCTTTGTAGCTGGAGATAACGCAATCTTCTTGAGCTCAGAAGCAAACAAATCAATAAGATTACCAGCCTCGGCAGGAGTGGCGTAGCCTGACAGACCGATAAGTGCAGCATCGCTGTAACTCGACAAGAAAGCCGTGATATTTTTGCTGGTAATCCTTAAGCACAGGAGAGCGCGAAGTACCTGCGAGGCGCCAAAATCAGGTGAGTCACGGCCCACAGTAGGTAAAGCCAATGCGACGTGCGTTAAATTGCTGGCCTTTTTGATACGAGTCTCACCACCCACGTACTTGGCTGCGGCACTAGAAGCTTCGGCCCCTTTGGCAAACGAGCTGAAGTAAGCATTGGCCAGATCAGTTAAAGTGTTGTGGGATACACCCGCGCCGACAAGGGCAGCGCTAGATGTATTGACATATTTGCTTTGATACATCCAAAGGGTATCGGGGTTAAGCGCACTTATATTGTCAGTAGCGATGAGAGAGCGGCCCAGAGTCATGTCATCATAGAAGGCAGCGGCGTGCAAGCCTTCAATAAGCAAAGTTGACGGGTCTCCAGTGATCTTTTCGAACTCTGCCTGCACCACCTTTTTCTGCTCGTTCACGTCATAAAGCGCAAATTTAGGAGCAAGCGTTGTCTCGGCCAAAATCACAGCAGCTGCTTCCAGATGATGAGGCAGCACACTTATGCTATAACGTACAAAGTCACGACCAGCTTGAGCGTTTATCACGCCGCCAATAGCCTCAATGTCACGATAAAGGCGTAGATCTGAGCGGGTCAAAGTAGCACGAAATGCCATCTTGGCAAATAACTGTGACACTCCTGCATTATCCTCAGTCTCATCACGCGCACCCGTATTAAGATAGACGCCGATGGTAGCCACGGAAGCATCTCGGTCGTCTGAGCCTAAACTTAGGCCAGAAAATGTCGTGGACGTAGTAAGCTTGGCAGCAGTTGCAGCCAGTGGATGTGTCGCTGGAATCGATGGAAATTGCTCGCTCAGGGATACACAGGGCATCATACTGGCCTTCGTAAACAGCGGGCGCGACGCGCGGACCGCGAACTTAATGGACGACGCAGAGAACATTTAGGGAAAAACAGGTCTTTTACGGTGTGAGGCTCAGAGAGACTCGCAAGTATAAACCGGTATCCAACATTTCTTGAATTTCAGATAGATACCGGTAGATACCCTATGTGATTCGTGCTTTGGAAATTAATTATGCCGCTATAACTTCAGCATACTAGAATATTTATAGCTTTTTAGCAAAACGAACAGCAAAGATCGCAAAATTCGAGGATCTTAAACAAAGCGTAAGGACACCGACAACAAGTAGATGAAGTCATACCTAACGAAAACCGCTTACATGATCCAAATATTGGCACCGAATCCGAACATAAAGGACAGAGGAACAAAGAACCCACCAGATAAACGTTGCCGTGCTTTTGCACAGAGGAAGCTTGATTCTAAGAGTCTGCAGTAGAAAAAGTACGGATTATACCATTTTCATCGGGAAGACAACAACACCCCGCTGTTGAGCCCAGGAAAATGTTCAGCACATTACCAACTGGCTGGACCTGATTCAAGAATCCCAGTTTACTTAACTGCAAGCACAAGAATCACGCCGACTCTTACTCAAATCACGTCGTAGTTACGGCTTTTAATTGCCCAAAATTACTTGCTGCACCGACGCGAAGCCCCTTCATGCTACTGCGTGTGGGTGATCCAGTTACACCTAGAGCAAAATACCTCCCCCTGTGAGAGCTTTTCTAACGCACAGACAGGCCCACTGAACTTATTATTAATAAAAAAAAATTATGATATTGGAAGAGCAGATCTCAGTTCTCAGCAACATGAGCGGATATAAATAGTGAAACCTAGTTAATGTATACATACTGGCTGTTCCGGCCACGTACTGACTTGTTGTTTAAGTGTAGCCACACCACTGTGTGTTCACGTCATCTTGTGTAACCCACGCTATTGATCACACCAGCTTGTGTGACCCCGTTACACTTTTTCACATCGAGATTATGTGCATCTACAGCTCACCCCTATTACCAATCACCTCGAGGAGGCACAGAATCAGCAGCTGGATGCTGACCGCACGGCGGCTCTTATGCGCTCGCATCCACGGTCGGTCCTTGACGCACGCGATCATTTTATCCTTGGGCGTCGACGTGGTGGGTACCCGGCCACTGCACAAGTTGAGCTTGACAATCGAAAAGCTCTCCGAGCTCGCTTCTTGGTATCTCACGAAATCCCAATGAATGCGTACCGCACTCGACTTCGTGCTCAAGGAGGAGGCGCTCCGTACCGGCGATTCGGACGATTCCTGTGGTGCTCGCCCGTGGCAAAACCGCAGCAGATGACGGAGAGCTCTTTGAGCGATGGGTGCAGCGGCACCGGAAATTTTCCACGCTGCACAACATACAGTTTAGCCAAAAGGAGGTGGACGCATGTGTAACGAAGTTACACGTGCTTTTGTGAGAAACGACCAAATTGTGCGACCGTGCATAGGTGGGTATTACGCAGTTAGTGTAATAACACAGTGGTGTGGCTACACCGTACCAAGAAGCCACCACATGGCAAAATTGCCAGTTGTAATGCACATTACTATATTGATTAGGGTTAATGGTTTACTTTATTATTCAGGAAAACCTGGGGTTTTAGATATTGGAGACTCTGCCGCAACTAAAGAATTAAAAACAGTTTCAATTTTGAACACAAGTGTCTGTTTGCTTTGGTAAGGCTTATAGCAATTGAAGGTAGCGGATTGCTCTCGTGCTAGTTCTTGGAAAGAACGTAAGGTCGGTGGCCTTAGCTTAGCTTCCTTTAAGCAAAGAGCTACGGCGGCTCCGCTGCATTTGGTAGCACTCGTAGTCAATTTACGCCTAAGTCGTTACGACCGATCTTCTTGGAGGATGGAGAAATACTCCTATTTGCCCCAGGGCATGCAGGACGGGCTTGATAAGCTGATATCCCCGCTGGGCTGAGAAGGCGTGAAGCACCTCGTTGCGCAAGAGCCCGAGGTCATAAGCACGCATAGCGGCGTTTTCACGTTATACAATTGCTCTGTCAGAGCACTTATAGCAGAAGTTGTCAGCGTCGACAGCGTCTATGACGCTACCGTCGACGACAGATGATTCCTTCTGACCCAGGCCGCTCATGGTTAGCGCTAAGACCTTTGAGGGTAAGGATGTAAAGAAACTCCTGCTCTGGATAAGAGAGGCCGAGATGGCTATGGCATCCGCTATGCACCAAACGGCAGCGCATGGCACTAGCTATCTCCAAGTTCGGGGCCGAGCGCGATGGTAAAGCTGCGTTCCCTCCTGGAAGGAGCAGAAGCGTCAGCTTCTGCGAGTGCTCTCACCGCATAATCAGGCATATCGCGTGAAATCGCGTTTTCTTGCTGCCCGACAGGACAAGAAGGAGTTGGTGGACTTCGTCCAAGAGTTAAGAACTTCTATTGCCGGGATGACAACAGATCCCCCCCCGAGGCGGGCGCAGTGACTGTCTTTATGTAGGGTCTCCGCACTGGCGTGGCCGGGATGGAAGTAGACCGTGTGCATCCGTCTTCACTTGAAGAAGCGGTAAACGTGGCACTGAATGCCTATTCAACTTCAAGTCGGCATGTCTTGGTTGGAATAAACACCCTCAGAGCTCGTCGAGCGGGCCTGGCCCATATGAATCTCAGCTACGCTGAGTAGGAGGAGCGAGAGCTCCGAGCTGCTGAGCAACGTATAAACACCCGACGGTGTTTTGTTTAAGAAGACACCCGCCACCTTCAGAATGATTGTCCCTTGCGCAAGGCGCGTAAAGGCTCGACGAACCGACGTCCCGCTTCTAACCAATCTGGTTTAAAGCGGGGAAATAAGACCATCCAGTAGGCGCGGATCGCCCTCTTGGGGGAGAACTGAGTTCTGTTGAGTCTCAAAAAAGGTAGACGGCAGCAGGGCCCAGCCCCGAAGGGCACCCTGCTCTTGAACACGGAACGTGTATGCAAGCCGGACTAGCGGATCGTAAAAGACCGTGAATGGCTTTGAGAAGCCATAAAAATCCTTATGGATTCCGGGGCGTCAGGCAATATGCTCGACGCTCCACATTCGATGGAAGTCAGCTGACTGCTGAGGCGCTAGAAGCGCGGTTGAGTCTCCCCGTAACTGTTCGTTTAGCGACGGGGTCTTGTGTCACTGTGCCGAGGGTCCCTGTGGACCTCGATGTCAAGTTTCTTGACTTTGATAGCGTGGAACGCCGTCCAGCCCTAGACTTGGATGCAACGTATGACCTATCCTTGGTATGGCATGGTTGAAACACCATGAGCCATGTATTGATCGGAGGTCGAAGACCTTGGGCACTACGAAGACGTCTTTTAGTGGGGCTTTGGTGAGTCGTGAACCCACCTCTGCTAGGAAGCAGAAGCGCTACTGGCGCGGGCACTGGACCTGGACGGTCAATGTGCGTGATATCGGAGTATCCGAGTTGTAAACAAAAAAGGTGTTTTGGACAAGAGTCCCGAGCGTGGCTCGCGGGCTGAACCTGGAGTGGCACGTAATTCACTGAACACTGCTCAAGTGTTGGAGCCGTCTCTGCATGCCAAGAGTTGCATGGTCGGCCCAGGGCCGAGGCATCAAGAGCGAGACCCTTGTGATTTACGTGAACCCACTGAGCACTGCTCACGTTATAAAGTAGTTTCTGCGTGCCAAGAATAGCATGGTCGGACGAGCCCGAGGCATCAAGAGCGAAGCACGTGGAATGGCACGAAATCCAATGAGCACTGCTCACGTTTCGAAGCATGCCAAGAGTGGCATGGTCGGACAAGGTCCAAGGCATACTGGGCAAAGCCGTTCTGATGCGCGTGGAGTGGCACGTAATCTACTGAGCACCAATCACGTTTCGAAGCAGTTGCTGCATGCAAAAGTGGCCTGGTCGAACGAGGTCTAAGGCATAGCGTGCAAGGCCCTTCTGAGGCGCGTGGAGTGGCACGTTATCCACTGGACCATGACTGCGGAAATAGCAGCTCATCGTCGGATGTTGTTAATAATATCGAGGCTCTGATGGAGCAGGCAGTGAGGACACTGGATGACGCCGAGTGCAAGCTCCCACTGGTCTTGATGAGACATAAAACCTCTATAGAGGGGAGAAAGCGTTACCGTATGTTATCTGAATGCAGCTGATGACAGGTTTCTTTTTTCACAATTCTAGGGGTGATGTATCATTGCAAAGAAATTAGCGAACAAT
>NW_020187115.1:255746-258513 GCF_900000015.1 Plasmopara halstedii | reverse complement strand
GGCAGCGACGCGATGTCTACTCCCGACCTCGCACGGCGCCCGCCGCGGGAAATGGATAACCTCGTCGAGGTTTTGGAAGGAGTCAAATACTTCTTTTCCAGAATGGGAAGAAAAGGAGGGCAAGGTGCCCCAGCGGCGCGGCGTGATCCCTGCTCGATCCTTGTGAACGCCGTGTCTGTTTTCAACCTCTCGACTTCTGGAAGAGGTGGTATCATTACCAATCACTTCGACAAGGAATAGAAGCAGCAGCTGGATGTTGTCCGCAGGGCGGCACTCATGCGCACAAATCCACGGTCGGTCCTCTACAGAAGCAAAGATAGCGATCACTCGATCGTTGGGGTCTACGAGGTCCGGCCCCTGACCACTAAGCAGCAGCTGAGCTTGACGAACGAAAAGCTCTCCTAGGTCGCTTCTTGATTTCACAAGAAATCCCGGTGGGTACGTACCGCGCTCGACTTCGAGCTCAAAGAGAAGGCGCTCCTGTATCCGCAATGCGAACGATTCCTGTGATGCCTCACCCAGGCGAAATCGCTGCATAGGACGAAGAGCTCTTTGAGCGATGGGTGCAGGACACCGGGAAATTTCCTTGCTGCACAGCAATCGGTTGGGCTACAGGAAGGTGGACGCGCGTGTAGAACACCATTTGTGGTTTGAGGCTGCCAAACTCAAGGCGCCCTAGGATTGTCGTCCGATGACCTATAGGTTGATCCATCACGATCTCGCGAGCTCTATGGTCTCCCACACGAGCGATTCTGTGACAGCAGTAGCTTAGAACCATCGCTTGAGCTCAGCTCATGGTTCTTTGTCCTCCCTGGATATTGCCAAGAATCGCGGGGCGCACGACGACGCAGAAGGCCATATTCTCTCTGATGACAATTGTCAACGACGTCTGGCAGTTTTGCCGGAGTGGCACTTTGAACTCCCGCAAGTTCTCTAAGTCGGAGTATCATCGCGACTTTACACGATACTGGGTTTGACCCTGGCGACGACATCGACCCACGAGACGTTTCACGTGATAGTAGACACAGCTATTCTCGTTGGTAAGAGTCGGCGGACGACGGCGACTGGTTCGATCGCCGTCTGGTGACTTGTGATGCTCTTCAAGCTCAATATGAAGGTCGTTGCACTCCGTGCTTACTACCATTTGATAACCCACCTTCTGGGTGGTCGAGCGCCTGAGACGCCACTTCAGCGCCATTCTTTCCGCATTCAATTGCGCCGAATTCCGCTACGGCTTAAGCAAGCACACATAAAAAACGGGATGGATGAGCAACCTTTGGAGGTTTAGCGTATACGTAAGGCCACGCTTGGCCACAACATTAAATGGTCCGATAGACCGTGAACGGAGCGTTGTCTTGAAAAAAGCAGACACTGCATGGATAGGAAGGTTTACAGCATTTGATAAAACCAGGTCATCGACCGAAAAGTTTCCAACATTTCCTCTACCTCTTCCGTCTGCATATTCATTCTGCATGTCTTGGCTTCGTCCGTAGCATAGTAGCGTAAGGCACTTAGTCTGGCAGACAGGAAGTCATCAACTTCATTACGGACAGTGAGAGGGCTGATATTAACTAGCTGCTCGGTTATCCCTCTCCCACCAAGCCCTGAGGCATAGGGGATGGAGTCGTCAGCGGGACGCGAGGATAAACGATCCCGTTCACATAAAATGGTGTGTAGCCAGTAGACGAATGCACTGTATTGTTTCTAGCGAACTCCACGAGTAGCAGCATGGCGCTTCAGCGCCTCAGAGTTTCAGTGCAAACGCTGCGAAGGGCGTCCTCGACGACGCGATTCAAGTACCCAGTTTTACCATCGGTCTGCGAATGGTCCGCCGTTGACACATATATATATATATATATTCTGCTTAGATCACAGCACCTTGAAGATCGTCGACCAGAACTTCCCAGTGAAGCGTATGTCTCTGTCAGGGACAATTAACTCCGGGAGTCCATGCTGTCGAAAGACACGATCCGCAAACAGCGTCACTGTACGACACCGTCGATGGTGTCCGGCACCGCCGCAAGATGAGCCATCTTGCTCACACGGTCGACGAAGACCAAGACACCCGTGTTGCCCACCGAGCCCTTCGGAAGGCCAAACACACAGTCCAAAATCATGGACTACCAGCACCCGGAGGGTACCGGCAAACTGGCCAGTGGCGCCGCCGCAATCGGAGAGGGTTTTACCCTTTGACACGTCTCGCACGTGCACATAGGTGCACGTCCATTTGTACAGCTTGAGCCACCAGTAGTGGCATCTTACAGAGGTGTACGTCTTTTCACGATCGAGATGACCACTGAGTGGGGTGTCGTGGGCCTCATTGAGAATACGGTACTATAAATCCTCATCGTGAGGAACCACAATTTGCGGCGCTCTTGAAACGGTGCTATAATACAGCATTATTGAATGAATATCGGTGTAACCGTGCACGCAGTCACGACAACAACTTCTTGTTCGAGTTTTCAAACTCCTTGCTCCCAAGATCCTGTAGCACACTACGCACATATCATCGCACGCGTCCGCAGCGCGGATCAAATCGGTCACGGACGACATCACCGTTGTGACATGAGCAAGCTCATAATCTGGTCTGGGTGACAACAGATCATCTGCTTTCCTAGCGAATACTTCACCTCTAAGTTATTTTCTCCGAATAAGGAGAGCCATCTGGCTATCCTCTGCGAGAGATGAGGGGAATGAGTCGTGTCGCATGATCTGTGTCGATCATGAACGGCTTGGAGCCGAGAAGGTGAGCCCTGGACTTGACAAG
>NW_020187115.1:254167-255736 GCF_900000015.1 Plasmopara halstedii | reverse complement strand
CTTCAATTTAATCGCTGATGGCGCCCGAACATCATCATGACGTTGAAATGGAATACATAAGATTATGGCAATACTTTGAATGATTGAATAAACAACATATGCTTTTTGCAATTGTGAACATCTGGACTCAAATATCCAGCACTTTGATTATGCTTATTATAGTAATATATCATTTTAAAAATAAAATCATGGGATTGCCCGGTCTTTTCAGCAGTGGATTAGTATCATCACTTCTGCAATTATTTCGTCATCAATGTTTGTGATTAACTTTTATAGATAATACGGATCTTTCTTTATCGAAGGTGTATAGGCTTACCACACGTCATGTCGATAACGGACCCGCGTAAATTACAATAATATAGCACTTCTCTTAATGGGATCTTGTTTTTTATGGGGCTACACGTACCCTGGTATGAAGAGGTGTGCCACACAATTTGGTGTGACCACACAATAATGTGGACAAGAGGCCTGGACTGCCATAGTTATGCATTAAATTTGGTTCTTCATTTTAATCAGTAAAACCTATAAATTTAGATATGGGCGGCTTTGCCGCGAATAAGACAATGAAATACAGAAAGTTGTAAGGTTGGTGACCTTACCTTAGCTTCCTCTAAGCAAAAGAGCCCGCTGCACTTGGTAGCACTTTTAGTCAATCTATGCCTGAGTCGTAACCACTTATCCTCTGTGAGGATAGAGCAATTCTCCTGTTTGCCCTAAAGCATTCAGGACGGGTTTAACAAGATGATGTCCTTGCTTGGCCCTGAGGGCGTGCAACACTTCGCTTCACAAGGACCTGAAGCAATCAGCGTGCGTCTATAGGCGTTTCTGAAATATGGAAATGCTCTGCCAGAGTACCTAGAGCAGCAGATGTCGGCGTCGACTGCGTCCACGACGCCACCGATGATTCCTTCCGACCCTTGCTGTCCATGATAAGGTTTAAGACCCTCGAGGTAAGATGGCTGCTCTTGATGGGAGAGGCGAAGATGGCTATTGTAACGGGAGTACACGAACCCTAATAATAGAGGTGGGTGTGTCACACGAGATGTGTATGGTGCGACTACACCCAAACAAGAATACGTACGTACGGGGCTAGGTAGCCAGTAGTTATGCATGTATTTAGATTTTACCATATATAACTAGTATATTTAGGAAAATCTAAACTTTTAGAAT
This sequence comes from Plasmopara halstedii, assembly GCF_900000015.1. Lineage (NCBI taxonomy): Eukaryota > Oomycota > Peronosporomycetes > Peronosporales > Peronosporaceae > Plasmopara > Plasmopara halstedii. The sequence continues at coordinate 254,566 of NW_020187115.1, read as the reverse complement.
TAGAATAAAAAAGACAAATTCAAGTCAGTTTGGAATTTGAACCGAAGAGTCGGAAGGCTAAAATCACTCTTGGAGAAAGCGGATTGCGATCCGCTAACTCATACTTGAATCTTGTAAAGAACGAAAGGTCGGTGACCTAACGTACGCTTCCTCAAGCGTTTTGCTACGGCAGCCCCGCTGCACTTGGTAGCACTTGTGGTCAGTCTACACCTGAGTCGCTTAGACTGATCCTCTGTGAGGATAGAGGACTTTTCCCCTTTGCCCCAGGGCATGCAGGACGGGCTTAACAAGATAATGTCCTTGCTTGGCCCTGAGGGCGTGCAATATCTTGTAGCACAAGGTCCCGAGGCAATCGGTGCGCGTTTTCGAGTTATGAAAACGCGCTGCTAAAGCACCTAA
>NW_020187115.1:253906-254157 GCF_900000015.1 Plasmopara halstedii | reverse complement strand
TTTGCTTGTATTTTGCAAGCGCTCTACCATCTGAGCTAATGTGGGACCTGGTTAGAAAGAAGTCACGTATATTTTAATTTAGCTTTACTTGGTCTGAATGGTTATATCATATTAATGTATACTTTGTTATTGTGGGTATTTTGTTAAATTATGCTAATTCATTCCTAATACAATACATCTTCTGTTGTGTAATAAATATTAGGGATGGGGACGTTAAGGGACGGGAAGTTCCCGTAAAAAAAAATTTGATA
>NW_020187115.1:253384-253896 GCF_900000015.1 Plasmopara halstedii | reverse complement strand
GTAATCGCACAACCGTTCGTTACACCCACAATACGTGAACCAGCATATTCACATGCTAAATTTCCATCGTGGGGAATAGTACGTTGGACTCACTCAACTGCGACCAGGGCGGGAGTATCAGTACCGCATGTATCTGATATCGTCACGTGTGTGTATGTGCTCAACCACACAACGGGTTTGAGCATCGCCTATGTGGTCAGTTGTACACACAGACACATAATCCAGCCTAACCACTGTTTTAGTGGGATCATTGGCGCGTCCGGCCACAGTCGATTCCTTCGACTATTTTTAATAACATGTCGACAACAAACTTCTGTCTTGAGCGGCGCACCAACCGGCATTTCTCTCTCATAAATTTTCTTCGTTGGACAAATCGTCGAGCCTACCAGCAATTCATTTTTTTTTCAAGTGGTCAGTTCCGGGCACCACTTGATACATCGACACACTTTCTGAGTGACCACCTGTGGTCACTTTTTGCGACTTCGTATTTACCTTTACCTGGGGAATGACAT
>NW_020187115.1:253028-253374 GCF_900000015.1 Plasmopara halstedii | reverse complement strand
GTCCATGCCTCCCTTAAGCACCTCTACGCTTCATGTAGATTGGTTGTTGGTGACACAAGTGCGATCTTATCTAAAAGAAAACTATATTTCAGAGGAACTGAGACGCTCTCAATGGGTGCCACTATCACATCATCAACTGCTGTTGAAAGAATATATCATTCCTTGTAAACAAGCGAATAACAAAGGTGGAATATACCCGGTATGGGAATACCACCTCTGCACGGTGCGTCCTGAAATCTGACCGAGACATTATTTTGGAAGTGGGTTTAACTTCAGAGCATCCAATATGGGCAACCAATGGTCCTCAGCAGGAGGCAGTGCTGCACTAGGTCTTCGACCACCGCGG
>NW_020187115.1:252811-253018 GCF_900000015.1 Plasmopara halstedii | reverse complement strand
ACCAACAGATGCTCGATACGTTTGAGTCCTGGCTTCCTCAGACATTAAATTGCATCGATTTTGTATTGTTTCCCTGTTCTCCCAGGTCTTCCTGATTGCACCTTCGCTGACGCCATATTCTCCCGCCAAACCTCGTTCACTCAGAGGGTTTGATTTGCTCAACTTAGCAATGATCTCAGACCTCTGGAACTCGTTAAGATGCTTCCT
>NW_020187115.1:252626-252801 GCF_900000015.1 Plasmopara halstedii | reverse complement strand
ACGCTGCTATAATTCCCATATCGCATGGTTGCTTCCAACTAGTGCAGTTTGGAGGAAAAAAGCGATCTTGACACCATCCTTTTCAAAGGCATAAAAGTGACCTGGCGCGTTGTCCAACAGCAACAAAACACGACGATCAGTTCGCTTTTTCACTTCAGGATAAAAAACGTCGTTG
>NW_020187115.1:240021-252616 GCF_900000015.1 Plasmopara halstedii | reverse complement strand
GCCGAGACATCCAATAGGCAACGCAGACTGTGGAATGGCTTGGTGCATTAAAGCTTATATTTGACGCTTCAAGCACCAGCCATTAACGTTAGCTTCCGTTCGTGGGCTGCATAAGTGGGGTGAGGAAGTGTATAGTCCCGGTAGTCCCTCAGGCTGCACTTCTTCAGGTCGTCTGGACGCTCAAGACTCCAACGAAGCAGTACTTGATGCAGATACACTCGCGTCGTGTCGACGCTCCACAAATCAATATATATGCAACATTGTAAGCGCCTGCGCATTATAATGCCGCCCATCGCCGAAGATTTTGACTCGCTTTCGCCTTCTGCCAGTCAGGTCGCGCTTCCGGTAATGGTGGCGTCGCATGCGAGTATTTGCGTTTGCGTTCATGATGGCTGCTGCGCAATCAAGTCAGAACAGCATATTTTCTTCGACTGCTCACGCGCGTCACGGCTTTGGAGCGAGGTCTTGCGACTCGTTTCTCCCTACTTTGCTGCGCGGCCGACGTGGCTTAACATCGCGTTTGGATGGAAGCTGCGAAGGCTTGCGAAGATGTTGTCAGCGATGTATGGCACGTTTTCCGAGCAGTGCCTGGAAAGCATTAAGCCAAATCAAGGAAGGCCGGAAGAGTCGTCAGCTTTTGTAACACCGTGCGAAAATCATCGATTGTGCTTCCCTTGAGTAAGCGCCATTGGAAGTATCGAAGGTGTGCAAAATATGACATGACGATCACCTTGATCGCGGCAAGCGCTCGTGTAGGCTGTCTGCCGTTGAATAGACACCGATTGCGGTCGGATCAAAGAAAGTAAAGTGTCATCACTAATTTGCGGAAGCTGCATAATATTATGTTTTACAGAATTGCATCGCGAAAATAGGGGGTATTGAATTTGACAGGTTATTGGAAAAGCTCTTTTAGCCACGCGTCATTCATCATTTTTCTGGCCCTGCCCAAGTGACTCCAGCGCAGTATGAAAGCACCTTAGTATCCCGCCGCCTCCCAGACCCACTCTCCCTGTGCGACCTTTGCCGTCCAGAAGTCTACATCTACTCTGCGAACTAAATTGTCTCCGGGTACACCCGAACGGGGGACAAGAGACATGAGCCCTGAGCAGAGTAAGACTTACGTCCGGTTAAGGACAGTGAGGGATAAGCGATGTTGTCTGATGGAGGTGGAGCGACGCACCCGCGCCCGACCAGCTTAGCCTTTCCAGAAAAGGTGACCACAACACTTTTGTCAAAAATGCACCCGGCTGGCCAACGTGACAACGCGATAAACACGGCAAGAGCACGGATGATGATCAAGATAGATTCAAGCTTTTCAAGCCTTTCTGAAGACGCCTTCTTACCGACTAAACCCCCTTAAATTGACGTCAGCACTTGACTCACTGTGTTCTTTTTGACCGTCCGTATGCAATAGAGAGAGTGAAGATACGACCAAGAGTTAGTGAAGATACGAAAAAGAGTTAGTAAAGATACTCAGAAACGAGTGAGTAAAAACTTACTCGGTAGATGTTGGGTATAAAGAATGTGATAGGTAATTTACTTATTGTTGAGCAAGCTTTCTGAGTAAGGTAGAAGTGTTTCCACTCATTATTTGCTTTTGAGTATTGGACTTTACCCCTCCAATTTCGACTTGAAATTTGGCTCAGTGGTTTGCAGTGATGGCTCGATTCTACTGAGCGAGGACTCGCGTTCCACAACGGAAGTAGTTAGGAAGCGGTTACTTGGTGTTTGGGCTCACCACCATGAGTCACGTCCCCCGACCGATCTTTTGATCTTTTGATCTTTTGATCTTTTGATTTTTGATCATAAGATTTCAAGGTGATGTTATCAAACCTTGTTATTTTCACGTAAGATTGGATTGTATAATGAAGTTGATACTGTATAGTGTATATTATCAGCTAGCTTTAATTAAGAAGTCATCGAATCTATAAATTATAATACAGACAAACTTTAAGCCCAGCTACACGACCGCTACCGGGCACTTAATCGCACGATGAGTATACAAACAAAACATTTGTTAAGCATCAAGACATCATCTCAATAGCACTTATACATGCGTTGATACAAGCAGTAATGTCAGTACAATCAGGCGTATCAATGCTAAGCTGCTTCTCGAAGCGATCATCATTTTTACTTACATAACAGCCACTTCTCACAGCAACACGAAAATCTTTCACATTGTGATAAAAAAACTACGTTTAACAGCAATGAAGGATACATCACACTAATTTAAGCATCCGACTACTAGAAGTCTTATTTGCATACGGTAAGTAGAGTCCGCACATAAGTGCATTTTACTCAATTGCACAGAATTGTGATGTACGTTACACCCTTTCCCCACTGTGTTTCGTCTCACTGGAATCTGCACAAATTTTGTCTTCTGAAAAATGGACGCTCAACAAGCATCCACTGGGCCTCGCGTCTCTCTCCACTTCTTCCACCCTACAATGCCTGCTCCTAATGGCATATATTTTCATCGAATGTCCTCTCCCCCCTCTCCCCCACACACCTTCTTGGCGCTCAGCAAGCCTAAAAACGCGGATCTAGGTGGCAATTTATTCACCAATGACAATGGTGGTAGCGACACTCCGCGTCCTGATCTTGCATATCCAACCGAACTGAGGACGCTCCGCCGTTCTTCTACCTGGTTCACAGCCACGAATGCGTTTATTTTAAGCACACGAGTCGCAACGACTATAGCTGACTCGATTACGCCGTGATTATAAATTATATATATCTGGTGTTGCTTGTTGCGCAGTGGCATATTTATCAAATGCATATGCGTGCTGGCTTTCCATTACGACAGAAAGTGATATAAGCGCACAAATTATCGCTCAACGATTAGAGTAAATACTCACACGGCTAAGGGTAGCAGTGGTCGAGTAAATCCAACCCCCCCCGTAAAACAAACTAATGTTGGTCATATAACCGACGCGTACTACACAATTCGCATTAGCCGAGAAGGCCACGTCACCTTGCTTGTCTAACCGCTTTTCAAGCCAGCATCAGTAAGGTAGACTTAAGAGCAGTGCGTGGTTTAATGCTCGACTTTGCGTTTTCGAAAGCACGAGATGCCATCAGGACACCTCAATTCTTCAATTTTTGCATCTAGTGGCTTCTTTATCTCCTGTAACGCGGCTACCGACCCAACCTCGAACTTGCAACGAGATAATGTCCTACTCAGCATTGAGAAGTGGGCTGCAATGGGCGACCATGAACTTTATCTCGATGAGATCAGCATTGGGGATACACCAAGTCATTAGCGTCAACGGCGACGTGGCAATGCTATTATAGCAAAATTTTTAATCCTACATGGGTACTTGGAGTGATTGTATTCCTTTCACTTCGATAGATGTTTGTCGCAGCCCTGTCGAATTTGCTGCTCCGCTAACCTCTCCACGACATCTCTTGGCATCGAGTCGTGGCGGCGAAGGACTACTCTCCCGCGGCCGGTTACCATGAAACAAATCGGATAGGATGTCACGTCGGCTCACTTCGAGGGTCACGGGGTGCGGTTGATACTGAGATAGACCAGATATCGAATACGCCTTCTTGAGGCGCATCCGTAGTGGACCAGCGCAGCAACTGTGTTGTCATGCATCTTTCACATAGGAAGATTTGATTTAAAAATTCACGATATAAGAAATCCACAGCGGCCGCGTTCATACGTTTCAATTAGAAGCGGGACCTAGAGCCGCTACAAGTAACTACTCGCCTAGGTTGCTCCATTATTTTGTGAGAAACATATATTTTGATTGATTGTTTGTTTTCGCAAATGCAAGCCATACTTTTCCTTGACCTGCGGCTGTAGCCACGTGTTTTACGAACTTCTCCCTTATGGAAATTCTTGCAAGTATCGATACTTCTATACTTCTGAGCTCTGTACAGATTCACAACGTTGTAATTTAAATAGTGTGGTATCGTATTCTTTTAAATTGTACATAATTGCAAAATGTATGCACACAATAGAATAGTATATTACCCTCACCCTTCCTTACCAATACATAACCATACTGAGTCTCACACTTCTTTTGTCATTTTTAAACCCCTTTGGCAGCAGTGAGCGCTTAAACGTTCTACAGTACCTGCTCCTTAGGGTACATTGTATCATGGGTTCTACCCTCATATTGCTCAACAGGCCTTTGAAAAAGATGCTGTTCTTGCGGCCGAAATGCTAAACACGGTTTTTCAATCGGCGGTGAGACCGCGAGATTTTTCGATGATTTGTACGGACGTGAAAATTCTGAAGGTCACCCCCGTCCTCACAGTGCGACAAACGGTGCAGCCCTTACCCGTGAGAAGACGCTTGCTGCAATACCCATTCTATTTGTTGCAACAACTCGCCCTGAAGCTGACAACAAGCTGGATATGGCGCAAGTTCATCACCGACTCTTGCCATTTTCACCACATAGTGACTATTTTTTCGACAGCCAGAAGTTGCTCACTTCGCTCGGGTTTCTGACACGCATATGCTTGCAAGCCTCCCTATTACATGGCGAGTAAAACGAGTGGTAGAATTTTACTCCCACACGCTTTTTGCCTCCAAAATTGCTTCCTCATTGAAAGTACCGCCTGTGCTTGTTTCCGCCAGCCCACTTAATCCTTGATACGAGACTGGACCACCCCTTGCTCATCTATCACCTCCGATGGGATACGACCTTTTCACGGATAGCTTTCGTAATCTTTCTCGGTTGTGACGGCACGTCGCTTCTGTCTAATCGTCTCAGCGTGTGGCTCAAACCAAAACGAGGTAGCAGTTGGAAGTGCTCCTTGATCCCCTCATCAAGCTGTGTGACTAAAGACGGCCACTGCACGGATCGTTATCCGACAGAGTGGTCTTTAACAAGTCATGGTAGTAATAAATGTTGTCGAGAGCAGCCTGGCCGATCTTCACCGGTAACGGTGTCACTTACAGCTGCGTGATATATCAATCAATTTGCTCAAAGGTCTCCAAGGACCACAATGCCGGTTATACCAAACGCGTCTTGGGATAGATCCATACTTATCGACTACCAGTATTCTGCTGGAATGGCAGACATATATGAGTACTTCCCATTCGTCCCATTCTGAAAGGTATGAGCCACCAAGCGAAAGCAATACTAATTTTTTTTTTTCGCATGTATTCTTCGTTTTACGTTGTGTAATCAAAGAGAGCAAATGTTCCTTGTTCAGTTTAAATGTTTTTATCATGACGTATCATCGCAACGTGAGATTAATGGGATCAGTGTTGTGATACAGCAAGCCTTAGCCTGAAAGATATCGCGCAAAATGTGTTTAGAACGCTTTCATAAAGCAGCATCTGTACTACAAATGTCTTGCGCTCCAATCTTTTTAGTAACAGCATATGTACCTATCGCATCAAATGATACCACCACCATAATTACAGGAGACACTTTAACGTTGGGGGTGGCTCAAAAGCGTATTCGCCACCACATGAGGCCAACCAAGCATATACCTTACCTCAGAAGTATAAGTAGGAAAGATGGAGAAGCATTATGCCATTGGGGGGGACGATATCGCTGTTCGCAACGACGCAAGATTTGTAGAAATCACGAATGGCTTGGGGTCAAGAGGATACGATGTAACCTGTCGAAGGTCTACTGTTTTGGAAATAGGTTTTTGCCGCAAGCAGTATTGTTTTTGTTTGAAGCTTTGAGCAATAAGCTAGCGGAACTCGGAGGCAATCCGCGGTCATGGTCATCAGCATGTAGAATGACGCAGCATGTTGCAAAGGCTGTAGAGTCACAGATGACGTGGTATGTTCAATTGAGACTTGGAATAGACAAAATTGGGACATGCGTGGGAGCTTCTTCACAGCTTTCAAGATGTGAAAGGAAGCCTCACGCCTCTTCTACCACATCCCAACGCTTTTTGAAATTCTTGTTGGGAAGAATGGTAAGGGGTCGTGCCATGTCAACATAGCTGAATGTACTGGCAAGCTAAGAAAGAGGCTCTGGACATCCTTAAATAACCCATATTTTTGCGAGATCTTGCCGTGGCCCTGCCTCCCGATTAAGCCATTCAAATAAAATTTTGTCTAACCAAAAACACATTTATCGAGGTTCGAGAAATTATGGCCAGAATAGAATTTTTATAATTAGGATGCCGTCTGATCCTCTATGTCTCCAGGAAATTTAAGGTCGCTTTTGCAATAGATAGTCCAGGTGGCATCACCAGCGACTCCCTGATAATACCCCGAAGTACTCACCTTGATGTGAGAGGTATTGCTGTTTCTCATCAAAAGCTGTTAACTTTTATTAACTAGGACGAGGTCACTAAACATAATGCAGCCAAATGCGATTTTCTGCGGCATTCTGTGTGATTTTCTGCGGCATTCTGCATTTAGAATATTATAAGAACACACGATTTGCTGCATTTTGTTAGACCTTCTGATTAAAACTTCCAGCAATATCATTGCCCATTAATTTGAGCTAATCTAATGTCATGAATCCAAGCTATAGCAGATTCGTGCCCGATCAGTGAGGACTTATAAATTCGGATAGTGATTAGTTTTTGACTCACTAAAGAAAGTGTGCAGCTCTTAATTCTAACGACATTTAGTTGATTTATGGCTCATGGCGAGTATGTCACGCCATACTCACAATGGAATCGTATCTTAAATCAAGGTCTAGCTCTTCACAGTTTAATACACGACCAGAGCTAGCAGATTTCAGAAAAAATGCAGAGCAACAACTCGCAATATATTAAATATATATAGCGCCTTGAGGCAGCTATCGTATCTATGTTCGGCACTTGCAATGTCTGTATGCAGCGCTTATTACTTTGTTGTTTTACATGTCGAGCTTGGTTTGGCACAAAAGAACTAAGGTATTTTCCATCAGGTTTTCTAGCGCCCCAAGGTTGTTTTCGCAAGAACTTTATCGATCGCTTCTGCGAATAATAGTGTAATCTATAATGGAACTATAACATTGTTTATATCCCGTTAACCCCTGAGAGAGAGGAGCATGTACCTGTGAAATCAGGTACAGCATTAGGCTTTACTTAGAGAGCAGCCGATGCTTTCTTTTCTGCGAGCGCAAAACTCGCTTGATGTGCGCGCACACCTCCATTTGGTATCGAATCTTTGCGTAAGGAGACGAACGGCAAGTGGCAAGCGATTCATAAAAAAGTTAAATTTAGCCACCTTTCGGCGCAAGCGCCGATTCTGAGAAATAAACGCCTTGTCGATTAAAATAATTCCGCTACTTGCGAAAGCCATTAGGCCCTCACTGCAGTATGTACGTCGAAGGAATGCTTTGGGACTGTCTAGCACGACAGAGTCATTTCCATTGTATGTTCTTAGTCTATTGCATGAGGCTGTGGCATATGTGCTTCAAGGAATTTGTCAAATATTTCGTCATTTGAGCGGGGCAAAAGATTCGTACCAAAGTCTGTCTTCTATTCAGGTTTAATCGTTCTTATCGATATCAAGTACTGCAAATGATGAATCATCATATTATAGGGTGCTGATGCTCCCAACCACTGTGGATCCAGCTGAAGCAAAACTCGTGAGGAGAGGCAAATGCATGTTCAAAAGGCGCTTCCAGATCTGGCTTGGGGCACTCCATCACAAATGTCGAAAGAAGGTGTCGCTACGCGGCGGGATTTTCTGATTTGTCATATCGATCTTATCAATAATAACGAAGAATTCATTGGTTTAGAGTAATCACATTGATGTATGTGATTAATACGCTTGCAGATCAGAACGTGTATCTTGCTGGCCCGAGACCCAGTTCATCAGTTACGGTTGTGGATCGACTGAAAATACATTGTTAGAGTTTTCAAAATCAAAGAATTAAAAAATATAATGGGAATTACGAACAGCAAGTTTATATAATTCTTCCACAACCAGCAAGGACTTCTTTTTTGAGCAAGATGTGAAAACACCCATATCTTCGTCACCAACAAAGACCTTCTTATCGTTGGTCTCAGTGGCCGCGTCTGGCTTGGAGACCCATCGAGTCATAAACTTGCCAAAGTAATGTTGAGGTGAGAAATCAGTGCTCGTACATATTTCACTAAGAGTACACTGTATTTTTATATAGCGTCTCTTTGACATCTTTCCTATTGATGGGAAGGTGTAACGTGATATGACGAGATACATATTGTACTTCTGTTCCTATGATCTAGAGCAAACTGCAGAAGTACAACGTAAAAATAACATAAAAGTGGTACTATGATAATGTGAGGTACCTGGGATAGAAAGGTCGCTAGCTTCACGTAACGCGCTATAAAGAGTCACTTATTACCAATATATATATATATGTATCCAACAAAAGGTTAGTTATATTACAACATGTTTCGATCAGGCCATTTGTAAAAAAGGTACTCAAAAGGCGTTTGATTTGGCTTCTTGAGGATATTATACACGGTGCGAGGCGCGCGGCGACCTCAGTATCTCTGTTCACAATTATCATAAATTTCACAGCCGTCTGAATTAAACCACATTCTCTGTGAGAATCGCAAATGAAATGCTCACATATCCGCCCTCAATTATACACGACACACTTTCTGAATTAATGCCTTCCGCCAATCCTGAGTGTTTGGCAAATTAATAAGCCTGGCCTCAGAAGCGGTTGCTGCTTACCATTCAGCTCTTGTTAAGCATTAAATTAGAGGAATGCCAGTAATATCCGAGTAAGACGTCTCTAAGAGCGCCAGTGCTAGACTTTTTACCGTTCAGAACTAATTAATTTGTAGCTTTTTGCGTCTTGTATGAAAAGAAATTTTATGCATACAACGCGATGGGATTCAACTCTGCTCTATACAAAAAAAGCGCGTCGATCGCAAGAATTGGCACTAACTTACTATACCTCCGTACACATGGTATTTTCATCGTGGATACTTCTAAAGTTCCAGATGCCACCAGTGTTTTCATCGCCTAATCGAGATTTACGCTCGCGGTCAAAAGATTGAGCCGTACCTAGATGCTATAGAAAACTGATGGGTTATGAGAACAAGAAGGAATCTAACAGATGAGATGTCGATTGCCTCTCTTCCGTAAACGGTCAGAGTCACCATTTCATGGAGTCATCGTACATGTACGTTTCGCACCAAGACCTTCCGGAATACTGGCTGCGTAGTGACTTTTGCATCGGTCCATTTTACACTTGGGTTATTGAGAAAAGCCTAGAGGCTTGAATGAATTGCCACGAATAAGGGCGCCAACTCAATGTAAAAAAAACGTCCATGAGATACGCTAACAATCTTACGTTAAGAACTACAAACGTTTACCCAATTGTTTAAATTGACTTGTCCATAGTGCAGCGAGGCTGCCGTTGCTCTTTGCTTAGAGGAAGCTTACTTAGGATCGCCGGCCATTCTATACCAGAACAAGTACGAGTGTAGCGGATCGCAATCCTTTACTTCCAAGAGTTCCCAAAACCTTAGCCTAGGCAAACACACTCTTTTATTCAAAATGTGACCTGTATTTATCTTTTTATTTGCGGCAGAGCCCCCTATGTCTTAAACTAAACATTTTTCTGCTTAAAAAGCAAAATGTAATTGTATGCATAACTTCTGGCGATCCCGCCACGTAGTGGCTTCTTGTTACGGTGTTTACACACCATAATGTCATTACACCGACTTGAGAAACCACACCTTTTTACAGTTACACCATCTTGTGTGACGCGCCCTTTATACCAGAGCACGTGTTACCCCAATACACTCTCCCTCATCAACACAGTGAATACCCACAATACACATATACATGTCGCCTCGTACAAGGCTCGCGTGTCTTAGACACCGTTATATCCCTAGGACCATCTTCACGCATTCTCTGCTCGATTAACCCTGTGTAATTGATATGAGAAAGATCAAGCTTCGTTGGTTTCGAGGGTTTCCGCCGGCAGAGCCCTTCTGCAAGCGATGCCCTCGGCAACCTGGCGCCACATACCACGCCTGCCATGAGTGACGGATTTCCTCGTCGAGAATTCGAAGAAAGTTGACTACTCCTTTCACATGATGTGGAAAAAAAGACGGCGAGGTGCTCCAGCGGCGCGACGTGAGCCCTGCTCGAGCCTTGCAGATATCTTGTCCGTTTCCCGATTTTTCGACTATCAGGGAAGGTGGTATTATCACCAACCGCCTCGACGAGGCACAAGAGCATCAGTTAAAAGCTGATCACAGGGCGGCTCTTCCACGTTCGGTCCTACCCTCGTGTGGAATACAGCTTCCGCTTCGCGGATCCCGCAAGTGAAGTAAATGACACGATCACTCGACCGTTAGGCGTCTACGAAGTCGGGCCCCCGGCCACTACACAAGCTGAGCTGAACCAGCGAAAAGCTCTCTGAGCTCGCTTCCTGGTACCTCGAGGAATTTTAATGGATAAGTTCTGCACTCGACATTGCGCTCAAAGAGGAGGCGCTTCTGTACCCGCAATGTGGAAAATTCTCGTGGTGCTTGCCCATGGTGAAAACGCTGCAGATGATGAGGAGCTCTTTGAGCGATGGGTGCAGCGGCACCGTAAACTTTCCTCGTTATCTAACTTACAATAGAGCCACAAGAAAGTGGACATGCGCGTCAAGCGCCATCTTAATTTTGAGTTTGCCAAACTCAAGGCGCAACGCAGACTTCCTTCATATTGTAGCCCATTGACACATGGAATTATCCATCCCGCGAGCTCTGTGGTTTCTCACACGTATTAGTCTACGACCACAGCAGCTCAGGGTCATAGCTTGAGCTTGACTCTTAGCCCTCCGGCTTTCCGGGCTACTGCCCAGATGCGCGGGATGCACGACGACGCGGAGCGTCATGATCCTTCTGATCATGAGCGTCCACGACGTCTGGGCGGTCTTGCCGAAGTGGAACCTCAAACCACCACGAGATCTCGGTGTTGGGGTATCCCCGCAACTTTACAGGATATTGGATTGATCCTGTTGACGACGCCGACCCACAAGGCGTTCCACGTGGTATTGGACGTCACCATTTCATTGGGAGGAATCTGCGGCGGACAATGAAAATTTGGTCGATCGCAATCCGGTGACTCGCGATGCTCATCGAGTGTTGAAGGATATAGTCCGTCGTCATGTGCATTCCGCCGAGCATATAAACGAGGTCGCCTTCCGCTATGCGGAAGACCTCGAGAGCCTGGAGCACTTTGAGCACCGACTGCCTCACGTTGAGGCCTATTGCGCCCTATCGAAGTGACTTCTAGCCGTCGAGCAGACGGATGCAACACTTCGTGCGACGGTGAAGCGCCTGATGCCATTGGAAACGGAAATTGTTGCACTCCATGCTCAAACCCAGTCGCTGGTTTAGCTTCTGTGTGGTTGAGCGTATGTGGGTGCCACTTCGACGCCAACGTTTAAGCCGTACTGGGTCCTTCTCGGAATGTTTAGAGTATACGCAAGGCCCCGCTTTACCATAACCTTTAGAGGTCAGATTAACCTGGACGGAGCTTCGTCTTTAAGAGAGCAGAAACTGCATGTGTAGCAAGGGTTTTAGCATTTTATAAAACTAGGTCTCCGATTTCAATGTTTTCAACAATTCCTCTACTTTCTCCCTCTGCAATTTTTTTCGCTGCCTGTTTTGGCTTTCAGCCATCGCATCGCAAACGGGTTGTAAGACACTCAGTCTGGTAGACAGGAAGTCATCGACCTCTTTACGCACAGTTAGTGGGCTGACGTCAGCTAGCCGCTCGGCTTTTCTTTACCCACCAAGGCCTGAGCCATGGTATTGCGGCAGCGAGTAGCGAGGGTTAACAAGCATGTTCACGTAGAATGACGTGTAGCTGGTAGACGAAGGCATTGCATTATTCAGAGCAAATTCTACAAGTGGCAGTATGGCGCTCCAGGGCTTCGTCCTTTCAGCGCAGCCGCTACGAAGAACGTCTTCAACGACGCGATTCACGCGCTCAGTTTGACCATCAGTCTGCGGATAGTTCGCTTTTGAGTTAGTCAACTTGGTGCTTAGCACCCTGAAGATTGCCAACCAGAACTTCCCAGGAAATCGTGGGTCTCTGACAGGGACAAACGACTTTGCGAGTCCATGTTGTCGAAAGATACAATCTTCAAAAAGCGTCGCTGTACCCACACCGTCGATGGTGTCCGGTAATGCCGCAATATGAGTCATCTTGTTTGAACGGTTCACAAAAACCGCCACACCCGTGTTGCGCGCCGTGTCCTTCGGCAGGTCAAACACAGAGTCCAAACTCATGGACTGCCAATATCCGGAGGGTACCGGTAAGCTGGCCAGCGGCACCGCCGGAGAGGGTTTCACCCTCTGACACGTCTCACACGTGCGCACATATGTGCTCGTCCATTTGTACAGCTTGAGCCACCAGTAGTGGCGACTCACCTAGCTGTACGTTTTTTCACAGCCGAGATGACAACTGAGTGGATTGTCGTGGGCCTCGTAGAGGATACGGTATTTCAATTCTTCCTTATGAGGAATCACAACTTGCGGCACATCCATCGATTCGGTGCTAAAATACAGCGACCCGTTATTCAACGAATATCGGTGTGACTTTTTTTTTTGCGCAATCGCGCCGACAATTACATGACCAAGTTAACAGACCCCTGGCTCTTGAGATCCTGTAGCAGCGCTCCACACATACCATCACCCGCGTATGCGACGCGGATCAAATCCGTCATTA
>NW_020187115.1:237501-240011 GCF_900000015.1 Plasmopara halstedii | reverse complement strand
CACACCACAGCTCCCTTGGGAGAGTGACGGGTCACTCTCATGTAACCCCGTTACAGCATCGTTGTCATTCTTCCAAAAACTTCAATCAGGATGTAGTTCACATCATATCAAAACAGTTAATAGTTGTTAATCATGGGTTTTTGGAGTTCGTGAGTTCTCTTTTGTGTAGGTGTATTCCCAACGACACTCACTGCCCAGCTAGATTAATCACGTCCATGACGAAGTATAGTGAACATAGCTTGATGTTCTTATGTGTGGTGAGTTTAATTCGAGAACAATGTATCAAGAACAGCTTAGTTTAACCCAACCGTGACGCCTTCATAGTAAAGAGCAGGATTAATCGCGTGAAGCATCTTGGTTACGGCTATAGGGCTTTTCATTGTTTAGTTGTTTTTTGTAACTTTTAATTCATTGAATCTAGAAGATTAAGCGATATACGATGTGGACGGTTTCGGTGATCGAACGACATGCTATAGCCTGTAAATTAAATAGGCTTAAAGTATGAATGTAACAAATGTTTGCACTCTATGGATGCACTCCCTGCCTTTAATGAGCGCACAAAAGAAATTCATTTCAGACTGAAACATTTTAGCTCGCACCTCACTTCCAGGATTAATGTATGTTAATTCATTAATTTTAGCCAAGTCTAAGAAGGTCGACTTTGCTGCAATTCATGCTGAAGAAGCAAGTATATTTGTTATGAGATATTCAAGCTGATGCTGAATATGCTTATATGCTTGTTGACGCTATCGTACGATACAAACTTTTAGATTATAAATGATCATTCTTCTACTATCGGCTGCTATTAAGTTCGTTCAGATAGTGTTTGTTAAAAATTTGTATCGTTCGAAAGTATCAGCTCGTATCCATTACGCACGCACCTTACGCCCGCAACGTATATTTCTGTATGTCACTTATTCGATGGCTTATCCAAAACCTTCCCATTTCAAAGAATATTTTCAAACGATGGGACCGTCTGTTAACAGAATGACGTAAGAGGCAGGTAAAATCTTATCATGTGCTGCTTAATCACATCAGCACACTAGGAAGCAAGTTGCAACTTTGTCCTGCTGATTTCCGTTAGGTATCAGATTAACTTTACCTATCTGGCTTTCACTCACGCAACTTCAGCAAATATAGGAAACTTTTGCAGACTTACTGAAAAGTAGTTAGAGATCTCCGCTAACGTTTTTACAATCTGGGTGCTCTTGTTATGAATCATCGCCGGTAACTGACGACAAATATGATTTAACTGCCGCATACTTTCGGCTGTCGTAAGTGACATTTTTAACTATTCTTTGTGTTGGCCGGACAACAAAGAGAAAAGTGTATCGAGCGTGCTAATATTTGAAGCATGAAAACGACGAAATGTCAACACTGCCAGAGATGATTTGAATGATACAGTATTACAATTTCTGTCAAATGATAGCATTTTTGTGATAAAGGCAATGCATGTTGTATTTTTAGCAATCTGATTTGGATATTGCCATGAGATAAGTAATACATTTGCCATGAAAACCTAGATACACAAGTGTTGTAATAACGGCTTTAGACTTTATGCTGAGTTAAATCTCAACTTCGGGAAGAACGGCGGTCTACGTAACGATGCAGAAGACCATGCCGCTTTAAACGATTCCAGAGTCATCGTCACCAGGATTGCAGGAAGAAGAACTAGATGAAAGCAAACCATTTCTTCATTATACATCTTTCCTCCTCTTGGACAAGTTCTCAAAGCAACTAACCAACAAAGAATACCATGCTAACATGCAAGAAAATGTTTGGGCTGTGCGCAACAGCGTTGATAATCGTATCCAGCACCACTGAAGCGTACTCTCATGAGGATAAAGCAAACACGGACGGCCTTGAGCTTGGAGCTGGACTAGGCGTCGGAGTTGCCGCGGGCCTCAAACTCGATGGCGATGACCACCATCAAGATGCTCACACTGATGGTCTAGAGCTTGGAGCTGGACTAGGCGTTGGTGTTGCCGCAGGCGTCAAACTTGATGGCGATGACCACGATCACGATGCTCACACCGATGGTCTAGAGCTTGGAGCTGGACTAGGCGTCGGAGTTGCCGCGGGCCTCAAACTCGATGGCGATGATCACCATCACGATGCTCACACCGATGGTCTAGAGCTTGGAGCTGGACTAGGTGTTGGTGTTGCCGCAGGCGTCAAACTTGATGGCGATGACCACGATCACGATGCTCACACCGATGGTCTAGAGCTCGGGGCTGGGGTAGGCGTTGGTGTTGCCGCGGGCATCAAACTCGATGGCGACGACCACGATCACGATGCTCACACCGATGGTCTGGAGCTTGGAGCTGGCTTAGGAGTGGGAGTTGCTGCGGGCCTCAAACTCGATAGCGATGACAACCATCACGATGCTCACACCGATGGTCTAGAGCTTGGAGCTGGACTAGGGGTCGGAGTTGCTGCAGGCCTCAAACTCGATGGCGATGACCACCATCACGATGCTCACACCGATGGTTTGGAGCTTGGAGCTGGAG
>NW_020187115.1:233348-233443 GCF_900000015.1 Plasmopara halstedii | reverse complement strand
TAGTGTCTAGTAGGACTAAATCACCTACATTAAACACGTTTAAGTTTCCTCTATGTTTATCTGAGTACTCCTTTTGTTTATCTTGGACCGCTGCC
>NW_020187115.1:231529-233338 GCF_900000015.1 Plasmopara halstedii | reverse complement strand
CGCTATCAGTGACGAGTGACCTCGTTGAGGATGTGGAGGTGGTCGACTACGAGTCTGAAACTCCTTTTCCCGGATGGGATGACGAAGAGGCGAGCCGCACTAGCGGCGTGAGACGAGCCCTGCTCGCACCTTGCGGACCCCATGTCCGTTTCCTAACTTCTCGTCACCTGAGGGAAGTCATGTCATCACAAATATCAACGGGGAACATAGGCGACAGCTAGAAGCTGCCAGTAAGGCGGATCTGATGCGCGTCCATCCACGGCTGGTCATTGACCCTCGTGTGGAATATGGCTTCCGCCCGGCGGATCCCGCTGTGAAAGCGAAGGAGGCGGTAGCTCGACCGTTACGCCTCCACATCATCGGACCCCCGCCAATTACGGAAGATGAGCTTGCCGAACGGAAAGCTCTTCGAGCTCGTTTCTTGGTTCCACAAGAATTTCCGTTGGAAGCTTATCGCACTCGTCTGCGTGCTCAACGAGGTTTTCTCGTGTACCCGCAATGCGGACAATACCTGTAGTACTTGCCCCTGGTGAAAGAACTACAGATGACGAAGCGCTCTTTGAGCGATGGGTGCAACGGCACCGGAAAATTTCCTCACTATATAACTTACAGTTGAGTCACAAGAAAGTGGACGTGCGTGTGGAGCGACATCTCCGATTTATGTTTGCCAAACTTAAGGCACGCCGTCGACTTCCTTCCGATTGTCGCCCTGCGACGTATGGGTCAACCCCTAACTCTCCTGCGAGCTCTGTCTCTTTGACTGCAAGAGCTCAGGGCCGCTGCTTGAGCTAAGCTCATGACCCTTCTACTTTCCTGGCTATTGCCGGGAAGTGCGGGGCGTCCTGACCATTTTAACAAAAAGCGTCCACGGCATCTGGGCAATCTTGCCGTAGTGGCGTCTCAGACTCCGACGAGTTTTCGGAGTCGGGACATTCCCGCCACTTCATCAGATATTGGGTTTAACCCTGGTGACGACGTCGTCTCACTAGACATTCCACGTGATAGTGGGCGTCACCGTGCTCATAGAGAAGAGTCGGTGGCGGGTCTTTCGAGATCGGAGCTCCAATGAGCGTCATACTGAAGTAGCATATCGCTGTGCGGATGCTCTTGACGATTTGAAGCACGACGTGCGCGCCGGCTGCCTCGCCTTGAAGACTACCGTTATCTGTCGAAGCGACTCCTAGCCATGGAGCAGGAGAATGCGTCGCTGCATGCGACGGTGGAGCGCTTGGCGCCTTTTGAAATGGAGGTTGTTGCAGCTCAGAACCGATTGCAGGTTCAACTTCTGGGTGGCCGGGGGCCCGTGGGATACACTCCGGCGCCAACGCTTCCGCGTTCACTTGCGCCGGACCCAGTACGGCTAGAGCTAGCCCACGTAAAACACCGGGTGGGTGAGCATACGTTTTGGAAGATTCAGCGTATACACCAACCCCGCTTGGAGTCAACCTTAAAAGGTCCGATCAATCGTGGACAAAGCTTCGCCCTGAAGAAAGCAGAGGCTGCATGTGTAGGCAGGTTTTTAGAATTTAATCAAAACCAGGTCCCCGACCTTAAAGCTATCTACTTTGCCTCTTCCCTTTTCATCTGCATATTCTTTCTGCAAGTCTTAGCTTTCAGCCATCGCATCGCGAACGTGTCGTAGAACACTCAGTCTGGTACAAAAGAAGTCATCGACTTCTTTGCGAATAGTAAGGGGGCTGACATCAGATAGCCGTTCGGCTATTCCACCCCCACCAAGCCCTGAGCGATGGGATGGCGGCGACAGCGGGATACGATGATTTACCAGCCCGTTCGCGAAGAACGGCGCGT
>NW_020187115.1:230577-231519 GCF_900000015.1 Plasmopara halstedii | reverse complement strand
CGAGCTTGGAACGTCATTATGAGTTTAGCCGGGGGGGGGGTTGCACACCTGGGACAGTCACGGACTGCGTAACTCGTGCAGAAGATAAGTGGAGCGTAGGAAACGACTTGCCCTAAGTAATCGGCTTGCATGCTCTTCAATGAATGTAGGGAAACTGTGTGCGGATTCAAAAAATCTCTTTAAGCGTTTCGTTGAAGAACACCTCGGATACGCACTGCAAAATCATGGACGTACAACTTGGACTTCTGTGCAATTGTGCAAATACAGGTGAATGTACAATCTTGCATATTTTTTAACACAATAGTCGAATCTCAGAGTTTGCGTGACATTGGTGATGGGACTCCAGAATTGAGAAAAAAATGAGACACTTGGTCTATTAGACTCACGTCACGCACTACAGTTAGTTTTATCATTGCCTATATAATATGATCATATTTATTATTGGTTAAAATATGAGAAAATCCTAGGAGTGGTCACTTTTGAAAGTGAGGAGCAAGTTAAGCCCTTACTTACTTGCGTAAATATCTTAACCGAACTTTACTATAACTATACTAATTCATAAAATTTCGGCGTAGCAACAATGGCTCATCTACTCAAGAGATTTTCGGTTTTACCCATATCTGGATCGTACGTATAAACCACTATGGTTCTACTTACGCGGACTCGTAGTGTCGAAAATCCCTCAGTGCATCGCGCAAAGAAACCCCTTCGCACCTGGTAACACTTGTGTAACGGGGTGACACGAACCCTACTAACAAGGGTGTGTGTGTCACACAAGATGTGCATCGTGTGTCCACACCCGAACAAGAATACGGCACGGGGCTAGGTAGCCAGTAGTTATGCAGGTATTCAGATTTTACTATATATATTGAGTATATTTAGGAAAATCTAAACTTTAAAATAAGGATAAAAAATTAATAAAATCATTTTTGGATTCAAACC
>NW_020187115.1:228619-230567 GCF_900000015.1 Plasmopara halstedii | reverse complement strand
CTAGCCATCTCAAAGCTCGGTGGTCGAGCGCGAGAATGGGCACTGACGTGCGGCACATTGGTCGAAGCTGCGTTTCCCTCCTTAGCGGGGCTGAAATTGCAGCTCTCAGAGTAGTCTCGCCGACTAATCAGGTGTATCGCGTTCGATCGCGTTGCCTTGCCGCCCGACAGGGCAATAAGAAATTGGTGGACTTTGTTCAAGAGATGCGCACTGTCATTGCCGGGATGACAGTAGATTCCCTCCCGGAGGCGGTAACAGTGACCGTCTTTATGGAAGGCCTCGCAATGGCGTGGCCAGAATGGAAGTATTCCGTGTGCATCCGTCCTCATTTCAAGAGGCGGTGAATGTGGTATCGAATGCCGAATTCAATTTCAAGTCGGCACGACTTGGTTGTAATGCACCCTCCAACAGCTCGTCGAGCGGTCCTGTGCCCATAGATCTCAGCTATGCTGAGGACGGGGGAGCAGAGCTCCAAGCTGCCGGGCAGCATACACACATTCGACGATGTTCTGTCTGTGGAGACACCCGTCACCATCGGAACGGTTGCACCCTGTGAAAGGCGCGTCAAGGTTCTTCGAACCATCGCCCCAATGCCTACCGGTCTGGTTCGTCGCGGGGAAACGACACCACTCAGTAGGCGCGGGGCGACCTACTGGGGAAGAACTGAATTTTGTTAAGCCTCAGGGGGGGCATTGGTCAACAGGGTCCAGCCCCGAAGAGCTCCGTTTCCTTAAACGCGGAATGTGTGTGCAAGCCGGGCTTGATGGTCGTGGAGGCGATCGTAAAGGGCATTGAGAAGCCATGGAAGATCCTCATCAATTCTGGGGCGTCGGGCAATTATGCTCGATACTCCACGATGGAAGGAAGTCAGCTGTATCAGAGGCGCTGAAAGCGTAGTTCGGTGACATCGCCACCGTTCAACCAGCGACGGGGACGCATGTCCAGTTCCGAAGGTCCCTGTGGTTTTCGGGGTCAAGTTTCCTGACTTTGAGCGTGGAAAGCTGTCTAGGCTTTGACTTGGATGCAATGTATGACCTCATCCTAGGAATGACATGATTGAAACACCATGAGCTATGGATTGATTAGAGGTCAAAGACCTTGGGCGCTACGCGCACGTCTCCTGGTGGAGATTTGGCGGGTCATAAACCCACCTATGCTAGGAGACAAAAGTGCTATTGGCGAGAGTACTGGACCGAGACAGTCAACGTGCTAGACACTGGGATGTCCGAGCTGGTAGACACCAACGGTGCATTGGACAGGAGTCTCGAGCCTGGCTCACAAGCTGTTCGTGGGGTGGCACTTTACCCACTGAGCGCTGCTCAACTTTCGGAGCAGTCGCTGCATGTAATGCGTGACATGGTCGGCCAAGGGCCGCGGCATCGCGGGCAAGGCCCTCGTGATGCACGTAAAGTTGCACGTAAACCACTGAGCACTGCTCTCGTTGCGACGCAGTCATTGATGGCGTGGTCGGACAGAGGCATCTTGAGCACGGCCGTTCAGATGCGCGGAGAGTGGCACGTTATCCACTGGACTAAGACTGCGGGGTTAGCAGTTCTTCGTCGGAAGTTGTAGATAAGCTCAGAGCTCCAAAGGAGCGGAAAGTGAGGGTGACATCGGACGACGCGGAGTGCGTGTTCACCCTGGTCTCACCAAGCTATAGAACATCTGTACAGAGGCGACGGCGACGTCGAATGTTGGCTGCAAGACGCCGGGCGTCGACCCTCATCCAGGGTGTGTCAACCGTCGCCGATGGTGCACCGTTATACACCTCGTCGACGGTATGACGGGCGAGGAAGATGGAGACGGCCGCCGCGAGGCTATGCCTGTAGTTGATACTCTTCTTGAGCTAGACGAGATGTTCCTTGAAGAATTTAGCAGTGCCTTGAAGGCAGGCGATTTGGCTGAAGTGGTCATTGTACGATGGGACGAGGAGATAAACTTGCGTATA
>NW_020187115.1:213550-228609 GCF_900000015.1 Plasmopara halstedii | reverse complement strand
GATGGCAACGGCAAACCTGTAGTTAAAGTGCAGATATTGCGTCAGCCAGTATCTCGTAAATCAGCACGTCAAAAGCAAAGTCTTTCGATTCACGTGTCAAACTTGTGAAGTGTCTAGTGATATAAATGAGTTTATTGTTATCATATCGTTGTGCGTGTTACATTGAGGCTAATTCTGTATGTGGGCGGATGTCCTTGATTGCTGCAACTATCGTGTTGATCCGCAGCTCCAATTTAATTCAATCGCATTCGATCCACGCTAAGATCACAGGGGTCCAGAACGCTCTAGGAGATTTTTTTGGTAGATTATAATCCAAAAATCGATTTGCTATACACGCGATCGTTGTTTAAGATAGAATTATTGCACATGGCTTGCATCGCAGCCTCGTTGCTAGGCTGTAGAGCTCAGTACTGTAGAGATTAAGATACTTTGTTGATCAGAGAGGTCAAGCGGTAAGTATTACGACGCATCACATTCAGTCCAAAGGCAGATATTGATGTCAAACGGTAGAAAGGAAAGTATTGTATGAACTTTACACCGGACAGTAGCTTGATGACTTGATGTCTGTAGCGTCGAAGCTGCGGACGCAAAGCTAATAAAGTAGCGATTACTGTAAAAGGCTGCTTTTAACCCTTTACAGTGCGTCACATTTAAAGAAGCAACTGCTTCTTATGGACTACTCAACTGATTGTGTGGCTTATTTGTAATACTTCAGTTTTGAGAAGCAAAAGCTATCACTTTGACGAAATAAAAGAAGTCATTGCCATCAATCACTGCTTCAACCTGACAACAAGCGTTCCTGATATAATCATGGTGAATATTGGTAATCAATACACACGAATAGACTCAACATTTTGTAAGTAATGCAGCTGGATAATTTAGGACAGTCAGGATTTTGGTCTATGAACAATGCCGAACAGGCGACTGTGGAGTCAGCCATTAATGCGGAAATTTGCCGCTGCGATATTACTGGTATGGCAACGGCGCTTCTGTGGTCTGCCAACTTCATGTTCATCATCAAGATGTAAGCCAATTTGGCGGTTCAACTTATCCTTTACATAAATAATCTCAGTAAAATTTCGATTAGCGTTTCAATATTTGGTGGAACGGGGGTAGAAAAATTGTCCGTAAAGGCATATGCGGTGTGTTTGTAACTGGGAGTTGCAATGCAAAGCCAAATGACGTAGTTGGTGATACCCCCCGCGGTTACGTACGATCGCAATTCAAGCGAAACGCAAAGGCCGCCAAAGCCAAGCAACGCAGCTGGTCCGTTTTTGTATCCCGTCTTTTCTTATGCCTCATTACATAAGTCGTTACTTACAAATATCAACGCATAGAAGCGTATGTTTCGTTGCATCAGCTTTTAGTCCATATCACCTGCGCCTTTTTAATACTTGAAAGCATCTCTACCAAAGCTTTGGTTTCATTTTTCTTTTCCGTGGTTCTACCATAGCCATTTAATAGATTTTCCTGATAGTTTCTATGATTCATGTCTGCCATCGAATTGAAAGTGCTGAACTCTTTGTGTTTATATGCCTCTCAATTCTTACTAGCGTCAACTACAAATCGCCTGTCTATAATTTAGTCGAAAGGGTGCATGAATGGTGCGAAAATATTTTGTTGAAGGGAGCTAGTAACTTCAAGTGAGTTAAGGTTCTTGTTAATAGATGCCAAACTCTATTAGCTGGCTAAAATATCTCTGAAAAGGTGGTTTGTGATCTGTTACTCTGCACTTAGCACAATCTGTCCTCATAAGATTCTTCGGTTCACATGTTGGATGATTTTTGATACTAGCTTTCGAAGTTCTGGCAAGTATCGCGAGTTTACGTATAAATGCTGATTCAAATCAAGCATCTACGCTTTTCACTTGCAAATCTATCCGAAATTTCAAGCAATGATGCACAAGACATGCTTAAGATAAAGCTGAGAAATTTCGCTTACTAAGTAGAGCGTTTGCTACACAAGAACTGCATGGCTAACATCTGTGTGTCCTTTGCCGAAGCATTCAAGTTAGGCCTAGGGCAGATGGACTTGATGCAGAATTCAGAACTCCATGTGAATTTATTACCCCTACTCAGCTAAAAGAACGCCATCGTGCAAACCAGACAGCAATACTATTACTTTGACTTAGGCTAGTTTTGAAGAATAGGATGTGAATAAATTCTTGAAATATTACTTAGTCGTGCATTCATGTCGTTGGAATTCATGCATCGCGGCTGTCCGCTTTAACAACTGCACAAGTGGTAAAATGAGATACTCGCTGGTCCAAACGGTCTATTCTGGCTCTAAGCACCAGATGTGTTCGTGCTGTCCTTGCGTTGTGTGGTTGCGTGGTGGTAGAGAGAGTCCATGTACTCGAAAGTTTAGCTTACCTCAAGTCAAAGACGGTTCTCCATTCAGGAATTCTCCTCCACGCTCTTGCATCTCTTTCACAAGATTAGCAACAGCGTACAGATTCACGGCATGACTATATCGACACTCTCGCATGCCTTTGTTGGTTTGGCGCTGCTCAAGGGTGTTGCACAGGGTTTCAATGTTTACGTGTATAACAAGTGTAAGGAGGACTTTACGCTGGCTCATGTGACACAAGGTGCTGTGGATTCCGAGTTTGTGTCTGCTGGGGGTTCCACTATCCGAAACATTCCCGATGGATCGCCCTCACATGTTCTCAAGTGGGGTCTTGATGCTCAGGCTACCTGTACGTCATAGAAACAAATTTATTGCAGTAACGTATTATTGATACTAATACGAATTTACATACTACAGTGGCCGAATTTTCAGCTGAAATGAATAAAGCGTGGTATGATATAAGTGTCATCCCAACTGGTCCCAAGAGTGGTGTAAGTGCCGTTTCTGATCGAATACAGTTGGTCAGGCTTTAACGATTTTGTTGTATGTCTTTGTGATCAACAGCCTGCAAACTGCATGACTTGGTCGGCATGTAAGGAACTAACGGGAGGTGTTGGCTTCAATAAACCCATGCAGATTACACCACATGTTCAAGATGGTCAACGCTGTGTCGAACTCACGTGCTTAAAAGACACTTGTGCAGATGCTTATACGTTTCCTACGGACGACACAAAGACACACACATGCCCACTGTCGACTGACTTTGACGTCACATTCTGTCCTGGTGGCTCGGGGGGTGCTGCACCGCCTCCTTCACAAGCTCCGTTGCCACCTCCAACATCAGCTCCTACACCCGAACCGACTCAAGCTCCAGCAGCTCCTCCTCCCGAAGAACAACAGGAACAATACCAACAAGAGCAACAGCAACAAGAGCAACAAGAGCAACAAGCGCAACAGCAGCAACAACAGCAACAAGAACAACAAGAACAAGAACAACAGGAGCAAACAGAGCAAGAGCAAACAGAGCAAGTGCAGGAATCAGAGTCACCGACCGAACCGGACAACCAGACGCCATTATCGAGTGGATCGACTGGTGTATCAAATGTGACTACTTCCACGAATAATACTGGAAATTTTCGTCAGACCAACACTTCGAATGTCAACAGTCCTACAGTGCAACATACGACACCAACAGTACATAACACTGCGCAACAGATTGGTGGAAAGAAGGGTCTCGACACGTCTGATAACGACACGGTCCAACACATCAACACACAGTCCGAGAGCAGCGGACCTGATGGTACACCGTACATTGTGCTGGCTGTTGGTGGATTCGTTGGTATCGTGGCTGCAGCTGCCATCTTTGCTGTGCGAAAGAAGAAGGCAGCTTTGGATGAGATGGAGAGCAAAACGCCAGTCTCTGCGATGCCTCAAGGCACACTCGCTGGTTTCTGCACCCCACGCAACAACGTCAGTGTTTTGTAGACAAGCTATGAAGCTGTGTATGTGGATAGACGCTTTTTTGTTTGTACATAAGGATAGCTATCTGTTTGCGCGAAATGAAGTGCATTGAGTGGTTCCCAGCGAGGAGATAGATAGTGGTTATACACTTTTCCTGTCTTGTATAAGGTTTTGTTGTTGGTCAAATTGAATTTGAGCAAACGTGCTGTTTACATCCTTTTGACTCTTACACCTACACTATTGTAATAACTAGACAAGTGCAACAGGCTACTCGGCGAAAATCACACTATTCTAGTCTGTATAGACTGGCATGCTTCGTACGTCATATAGATCGATAATATAATTTTATTTGATTGTATACCGTGCATTCGACTACGCCTTAATCGTTTTGCTTTATTGCCATTAGCTAGAGCCAAATAAAATTTAAAGCGAATGAACAAAACGTAGCCGTACTAAGCACGAAAGCAGAAACTTGTCTATAGTGAAGCAAGTCATGATATGAATTCTTCTTGGATTGCGCTTTCTTATATTGCTAGTTGTTGTGTGCGGGAATCAAATTCCGATCACAAATAGCATTAACGTAAAATGAATCGTACAGAGATCAATGCCGACGCATGGATTGAGTTGACCTTCTTGGTGCATTAATTTTCGGGTCTGGTTTCTATATTCGTCAGAGCTATACAAGATTGTTCACGAGCTGATTCCCGTTTCGAAAGATTACACCGGTTCGTGATTATCGGCAATCCAAGAACAAGCTTGACGTCTTTCAGTTTTGTCGTGTCACGGTGAATTATGAGACTAAATTACTCGATAATCATTTCTTGTCCTCCCGCAGCACGGTGGCTGAAGGCCCAAAGAAATACATCGATGCTAATCCGACACCATAGCACATTGTAGATGCTCCAAAGCGTTCATAATACGATGCGTCAACAATTTCTGACATTGCTCAGCTGCAGAGTTAAGAAAACGAGTTCCGGATATCGCTACCGCCACGGTGAATCATAAAAGAGATGTCGACGTGTGAGTGTGGTGTCAAACTTGGCATCCTTGCTGAAGTGCCTCCTAAAGTAGTTCTTTTCCTCGAACGTCCAGTCTGAATTCATAACCACTACATAACAGCATCCATCTTGTCTTTCTCTCTTCAAAAATGAAAGATCCTTCTTTATCCACGTAATTTCCCGCCAATTTTATCGTCAGCGTAAACATCGACGCGGTGACTTCGTGCTCGTGTCAGCACATGGATACTGTAAGACCTTTTGAGCCAATTATATAACCTGACAATATTTGTATGTGAGCATTATTCTCGGTATACAGACAAAGCGCTCTGATGTTGAAGAGGCTGCACGTCGACAAAGCTGCACAACACCACCCTCCTCTTATCTTTTTACTAGCATTTAGTCCCAGCTTTCAAATTAAACAAACCAAGATCAAGTTTTGAACTTCAATGTTTTGAAAATCAAAGTGATCACTAGATTGAGTGCCGGCAACAAAGTTACATGTTTGTTTTCAGTGTTGCTACTTTTGAATGAAGAACTACACGTCGCTAAAAATGCATATCAACAATGTCATGACCAAAATCTTTGATTTTGTGTCGTGGTCAATCGCTTGAGTCATCGGAATGCCAGAAACCTCGATGCCGCTTTTTTCGTCGATCGTCGCTGGAGTCATCGGAATGCCAGGAACGTCGATGCCGCGTTTTTCGTCGATCGTCGCTTGAGCTTGAGTCACCCACATCTGTACTTCCTGAACCAGATTCATGATGTTCATGCTTATGCTTATGCTTGTGTTTATGTTTATGTTTATGCTTGTGCTTGTGCTCATGCTTTTCTTTACGCTTTTTATGAGACCAACGCTCTTCAGCTTCACCTTCTGTCTGGTCATTGCTTTTCAGAGAATCTTCGTTTTCTTTTATAGATAGGAAGCGCCTTGAAAATGCTTCGGTGTTGGCCCCAAGCGCTGTACCTCTCATCGCGATAGCTGTGGACGAATCAGGAGAAGGACTGAGTCCGTTACTAGTCGTCATCACGACAACTGCGACAGTAGTTGCGAGTACTGCTTTACGAAGATGCATGACCGGGTACGCCTCAAAATGTCAATTCCAGGCCGTCAGGTTTTGTGGTGGATGGTAAATTGACAAATGAACGAATGAACGAATGTCGCTCAAATCCTGATGTGTGCACAGAATATCGCACACGATCGGCCTGCCCTTACATTGGCGATAGTGTAAACTATGTTCGCAGATAGATTGCGTGCGCGCTTACTCTGTGAGATTTGATGGTCTGTTATTCAATACAAACCTCAATTTATCAGCTGCATAATGATAAACGCATCTTGCTGTAACTAGCGCTGATCTTTAATGCCGAATCCAAGCTACATTGCTCTATAAATGCAACTTGGAATATGACAGACTTTAATCAGTGACAATCTATACAAACGTGTTTGTGATCACAAAAAGCTCATCAGCGATCCATCACAAGCGATAACACTGCCATCATATTTGCCTTTTGTATTATTGTGATGCCAGCAAGTTCGCAAGCCTTTATACGAATTGTGTATAAACTCTGACTTGGTGATGAGATAAAAGAAGCAACTTTGCATCATTCACCATCCGAATGCATTCAGATGGTGAGCAGATGTAATACTTCTATGGTGCCTATCCTGCATCATAAGTATTCGCATAGCTACGACATTTAAAATTTACTATACAAGAAAAGTACCTATGTGTTCGCATCTTTTTGTTATTGCTGTATAATTCTGACTGGTGATCTGTTGGTACATGTATATTCGACATAAAACATTCTTTATTTTCGTATGTCTTCGTCCTATCTTTGCCGTAACAATGCTTGATTACTCTGCCGTCATGATGTACGATCGAGTCTGCAACTAAAAAGAGGACGAAGGACATGAGCAAGCTGCTCTTATAGTAGAATTTCCCACATTTCCCAATATAAAGCTTGAAGCGGCACCAACCTGCTCCTTATGGGGTAGACTCTAAGGTAGCATAACGAGACCTTCGGGATGTATTGTTGCTCGCTCAGTACGTGGTACAAAGTGTCAAACTGTTTGGATTGCAGTATCTCTCCCAATGAGAAGTCGAACATCGAGTTTCTTTCTCGTATCCGATCGGCGACCTATCTGCCTGCGGTGTTTGGGGTCATTGTAGCCATACCGCCTACAAATTGGCGTAAATAGTCGAATCTGCCTTGGCACAGGGCCCAGCCGTCGTTGAACCTATTCGCGAACACAGGATCTCCACGGCAAGCAGAAAGAAGGTCTTGTTGATCCTTTTCGACCAGGTCGATCTGAATCATGTTCAGCCGGCCCGCTACAGTCGCTGGGTATAGTGGCGGAGAAGATCGCTTAGCTTAGTTGTATGTATTTTGATCAGACAATAGGGCAGGACTGTTGGTAAAAGCGCTGAAGAGCCCATATTTTCTCAGTTTCAAACAGCCAGGACCCGCTTGATGCCCGCATACAACCCCGGGTGACGAAATTGGCGATAAAAATTACTATGTAAAATCGTTCGATAGCACAGCCTCCATTTAGTCAAGTAACAATCTTGCTTTGGTCGCGAATAAAGACCCGAGCATCAGCTAAGGCCACCATGTTATCTTCACGACGGAAGTGAGCACCGACCAATTCGGCTTCGGTAATGCCTTTCTCCAATAAAGAACCTTTAACATGCACATAGTTTAATGACACCGCATAATTCGGTGAAATTGGCATGTCGCTGATTTAGCAGTGTGTTCAACCTTTGCAGGCGTAAACACGTCTTAGTCAGGATCGTCGCGACGATTTCAAGACACATGGTTCGCTTGCCGTCTGAACCAATGGACAAGATCCTACTCCGCCGCGAGAAGGTGACGACATCATACGCCGTACACGTCGAAGTGAATTGTGCTCTGGCCATTTCGTTTGTGTGTAACTGCAGATCAATTAAGTGGACGTTGACCAGCGTTCCGGCACTTGTTGTGCAACAGCGAATTCTAACATTCATATACGATATTGCTTGTGTGTGACCAATGTCGAGCACAAAGGAGCATTCCCAGCGGTGATGAAAAGCCTGATGAATAGCTTGTAGACTGGTATCGCAGATAATCCGGGTATATGTAGAACAGACGCCTTCACTGCAGCCTTGCAATTTGTGAGCGTCGAGACTTCCTATGCTGTATCAAAGTACTTCCGAACGACGCTCCCTTTGAGACAAATCCCAAGACTTTTCTAAACCGTAGAACAGACTCAACCTTGACAAAATATATCGCGACATGATCTTCCGGTTTTGGGCATTTTAAACACAGACAGAGTGCGCGCAAGAGTGAGTTGGATGTGACCTAATAGCGTGCTGGTATGATTAACAGCCCTGTCAGAGTAGCCAGATTTCTCAGATGACATGAACTATCGGATCTCGGCCCCTCTCTCAAGGTGTGCAGTCTCATGGTGACGCAGGTACAGATCACAACAACGTTCGCTTGCGCTTAGCGCCAAATTTCGCTTTTCACCCGAGCTCTAAACAGAGCTGGTACGTGACCGCCCGCACGGCGCCTGTTACCTCGTCGCGTTTAGTGACGACCACGTCGAACTGAAGACATGTTGAAATAGGCTCTGCAGGTCTTTCTTGGGCATTGCAGCGAAACTGCAGTAGCTCTTTCGCTGAGTGGAAGCTTACTTAAGGTCGCCGACCTTCGTTCTATACTTAGAACCAAGACGTGTGTAGCGAATCGCAATCTGTTTACTTCAAGATTAACTACAACCTTAACTCAAGGCTAATTAGCTCTTCCGTTCAAATGTAAACTGCATTTCTCGGGGGATTTTGCGGCAAAACCGTCTAAATATATATCTATAGATTTTTCCTCCCTAGATTGTAAAACCTACTTAAATGTATAAGTTCTGGCTGTTCCAGCCACATACTGTTTTTTATTTAAGTGCAGTTACACCATTGTGTACCATATTCATCACGACATTTTGTGATTACACCATCTTGTGTGACCCGTTACTGGCATCGCAAGGCAAAATAACTGACATAACGAAGGGACCGAGACGGTTGGTCGAGAGAAGGAGTAGAAACTGCGGCAAAGTTGGGTTTACCGGGAGATTATTTGTGGGTCTCCGTAGAACATACACGTTAGATCCCACTAACAAAGATCTTGTCATATTATCTTTGGCTTTGATACCCACACTGCTGTTTTCAAGCTTTACTTTGAAAGAAATGACACCTTAATCAAGAAAGCGGTATCATTATGCCTCAACCACTAAGCTAATCTATGTGGGAACCCTTGTGCAGTTGTTAAGAACTGATCCAATGGCCCAGCAATCACCGGCTCAGTATCAGTTATGAATAAGTTTTTTTCGTAACACCGGGAACCTGGGTAATGAAGAAAGACAACTTGTGCACCTGCGTTTAGACAACATGATAAAGCAGCATTATTTTTTTGGCCGGGACACTAAATGCTAAAATACTCAGGCAATGAACGTCAATATC
This sequence comes from Plasmopara halstedii, assembly GCF_900000015.1. Taxonomy (NCBI): domain Eukaryota; phylum Oomycota; class Peronosporomycetes; order Peronosporales; family Peronosporaceae; genus Plasmopara; species Plasmopara halstedii. The sequence continues at coordinate 219,320 of NW_020187115.1, read as the reverse complement.
AAAAGTACCATACATTGCAGAGAAGTGATTGGATTGGCTAGGACGCGCACGAACACTCACAATCAGGCTAGTAGCGGTAATCGGTAGGTCATGAGGCAGGAAAGAAGGTAGTAGTCCGATTGAAACGCACTTCACAAATCTCACTCCAGCGTTCAACGTCCAACCATCAGGTCCTATCAACAAGTGAACGATCAGCCACACAAGACTCTCCAGCTCTACACGCCTACTGCGCTGTTTGCTAACATTCCCAGAATATCTGCCATATCTTCCACCGACTACACGAAAGGAAAAAAACAGGTTTATTGTACGGACACTGATACAGGCACGTTTTATTGGGAATTCACCATACGAATGACGCCGGCGCGAAAGACTTACAGGCTATCAAGTCTGAAGCAGAGATGACCAAGGTGTGGGTACTGGACGACATAAAGGCATTGAACCTGATTGTTCATGGTGTTGTAGACAAAGTCGGTCAGCTACGACGGCTATTCAGGCATGGGCACGCAGCGCGGAGTATCATAATACAAAACCGCGTGTCCAAGACCAGGTGACTCTATGAGCTCAAAATAAAGGGTGTGACCATTGCAAATCAACTTGACATCTTTGACAAGCTGATCTCTAAGGTTGCATATGTCAGGGTCGCGTTGGACGATGCTGATTAGCTAGTAATTTTGCATGAGCAGCTTACCGCCGAGCTACTAGTAAGTCTTATCGGTCATTGGTATATCAAACGTCACCACCGTTATCGAGGGATCGAAATTGTTGAAGAGGGATGTCTCAATCAGCGATAATACACCAGTCAGAGACCAGTTAGTCAAAATATCCACTAAGTGCAGACGACAGGATATCTAGTAGCAGACTCAGAGGTAGCAACTAGTGTTGTAAAAAAGAACCAATATTGCAACTTGTATTCTGCGAGGTATGGCTTAAGCGGATTTTCTATCAAGAGCTCCCGCAACATCTGCCTCCGATCACGACTCGCCCTCGCCCAAAGCCGTATCAACAAATTCGAGGATACGAACTTCCACAAAATGCAAAGGTCTCGAGGAAGGTGATAGGAAAGATTAATTTTTAAAAAGATCAAATTTGCGCACTGGGCACTGCTCGATCTTGTTGGATCAGTCAACGCTCAAGAAGATATTATGGAAGGTCGTGACAGTCATCTGCCTTGCAATGAAGGATTTGCGGTTGCTCTTGATCTGGTGTAGAGGAAGGGCTTGGCCAACAGTCTTTTTTCGTCAATGCTTCATCACAACAATGGTGAGCAAATGTAATTACACACTCAAAAGTCAAGGCGCTGACATAAAAGCTCCATGGTGCATACTTCGGTCGGGGAAGACAATTAAATCGTCATAATTCTCACAAGCCCATGCGACTTGCCCCGGTTCTAAACAACGATGCTGGTGTTGAGAGCTTCTTACTAAAGAGGGATTTTGTAACTTCTCGGCTGCATCACGATGACGCAAAGCGCAAAAATAAGGTGGCGGGATTGATGGAACCGCACACTGACACTGTCAAGCGTTTGCGTTCACGATAGTTGGCGGCACAGAGGACGACAAACACCGGGTGAATATTTCAGTGCACTGCACTACTGTGGCGATTTTCTTTGTTTTCGTCTGTGGTAGCGCTAATACCGACACGTCAAGTCGCAAGTGGCCGGCCGGCTCGAATGTGACGCAATATATAACCTACTCAATAGAGTCTTATAGAAGCTACTGAACAATCACGCATGTGAACGGGGACTTTACAATCAATGATGTAGTTCAAGACGTCGGCATAGGCGCTACAGCGATGTTTCACTCAAGCAATGAAGGTTGTGCTTTACAACCGTATGGCCCATCATGAAGCATCCACACAACCTATCGGATATTTGACGTATTGCAAAGGGTGCCGGTCCGCTCACCAGCAAGGTATTTTGCTAAGCTTGCTGCTTGCAAAAGCAAGCGTTTATTCATGATCTGCGTGACGCCAATCAGATCTGACATGGCTAAAGTCATCAGAACGCCGTGAGAATACCAGTTCGTTACCCTAGCATATTTTGAACTGGTCACATCGGTTGTAGCGGACTAAATGTCATGGTCATGAAAACGTGTTGGCACTCGTCAATCTGTGGGAGCTAAGAGACGATTCTGCTGGGTAAGCTAAGTCGATGACCTAAATGAACGCTTTCTCGAGTTATGTTAAACACATACTCAAACCTATTTATAAATATTTGTGGTCGCTTTATGCGGCCACCTGTAAGTGGCAAGCGCTACAGAATATCCCACTTTTGTGTGTCGCGTATCTGCATGTGCAACAAGTCAAAAGAGGCCGACAATTTCACTACGTTCCTTTGATAAACAGGCGAGCAAGTTTGCAAAGTGATAGAGGATAAAATAGCACGTCAGGTAATGTGGCAAGTTTTCATGCGTCTAGACATTGCGCAAAGGTTAACGCCTCCGTACACACTTCAGCTGATAAACGGCACTACTGGGCTATTGAGCGGGTGCTGGTGCTTAAAGCACGCTGAGTGTTGGAACACGCTTACCTAGCCAATTCCCTTGGGCGTATAGCAGTAATGACGGTTGCGTTTCTGCGTCATCATTTTCCCACACGTAGTATCACCCGCGACATTTTGCCGCACTAATTCTGGACCGGCAGAAAAAGCAAGCCGAATGTGTCTGGTTGTCATGCATAAATGACTGTTCCGACGCAAAACGCACGAAGGTAAGCGCTGGAACGATATGCATACATGTTCTGGTAGCTGTTCTTTGTCAATGGTCAAATCATGCTGGCACGTATAACGGAAGGCATAAACATCTTAGCATATTTTCTTAGTAATCAAATATTGTGAGACTATATTCAAACCTTTGGATGTGCGCACTACTTATACACCCGGGGTTGCTATGCACTTTAATTCTTGCAAGTTTTGACAACTGGACAGAGATATGTTTGTTTGCTTCACACAGGAACGGACAAGATCAAACAGCTATTTCGTGTGCTATGCTATCCCAGAAGTACCATATATTATGATCGTCTATCTTAATTCCTTATTAAAAAATATATATACACCCTACTATGTCTCATTTTACGAATGAACTTTTGACTCGACGTGTGGCTAGCATCCCATGTGTTCTGCGGACCGATCCTTTGAGGAAATCCATCATCTTTATAAATATTAATACTTTGGTAGTTACGAATGCCCACAACTACGCAAAAGTGCAATGCAAATATCTGATGCAAACTTAACAGAACTTTTAGGTGCAAATACACATTAATACATGAATCACCATATCACACCTCAAATACGACGTGGTTCACTTCTAAAGTGAGCAAGGCGAGCAGCCATTGTGCTTATAGTCTAAATCCCCCTTAGCACTTAACCATGCTGAAAGGCCTTTCATGTACATTCAATTAAATGGTTCAACAAGTTTCCAGAAAAGGTACGCGTTCGATGCTCTTGAAGCAACTCTTGGTGGACATGCCGAGGAGTTCATTCATAAGAAAGTTGTGCTCAAAAAATCTACCTATCATCTTCGCCTTCACGTGCGCACATTAAACCAAGCATTTCACTGAGGAGAAGGCGCCTACTGCGCTCCGACCCCTCACCGCATAAACTACGCAAGGAAGCGCAGATTGCTAATCAGCATGTGTGAGAGTCATACCGACTTGCGTCAGAATGTGATAGATGGTCAAACCGTCTGAAGTTGCTTGCCACTCTGGGGTAGTCGCTTACATGCCCATACGCGCAGCCGTTCCGCTCACATCGAGACCAAAATGAGCGACGGAGAGTCGTCCCGCCGGGGCTTTCTCAGCCCACAGAACGTCACTCATCAGGGGTGTGATTCGCACTCTTACATAGTAGCAGCTGTTGAAGAAATCCTACTCACAATGAGAAAAAATTGAAACTGGCGAGGACATTAAACTGATATTGCGTAATGGGTGAGAAAAGCCGTGTTGCCCGCACTCGTCTTGATACTTCACAAATCACCTTCAGTGAAGCAGACGTATGGCTATTTGCGATGAACATAGCACATCGCGGTCGTCATGGTTAAATCCACCACTTTCGCTGTTACATATACAAGTGAATCGTCAATCACACCAAAAAATTTAGCCCATACTCACCAATGGAATATGTGATACATGAAGGGCGGGTCGCAAAAGATGGTGCGACCGTACATAGGTGTAAATTACACAATTAGACGTAATCACACAGTAGTGTGGCTACACCGTAAAAAGAAGTCACCACGTGGTAGTATTGCCAGTAGTAATGCATATCAATATATTAGTTAGATTTTACTTTGTTAGTTAGGTATTACTATATCAATAAGGAAAATATAGAATTTTAGATATTGGCGGCTCTGTTGCACCTAAAACAATTAAAAACAGTTTCGGTTTTTGACGGAAAAGGTTTGTTAAGGTTTTCAGTACTCTTGGAGGCAGCGGATTGCGATCCGCTGCACTCATACTGGTTCCTATAAAGAACGTAAGATCGGTCACCTTAGCGTAGCTTCGTTTAAGCAAAGTGCTACGACAGCCCCATTGCTCTAAGATTTTCAGCCGCTTTGTGTGATTTGAGGCACTATCACGCTCCGAAAAGATATTGCTACATTAAAATAAATGGCAGCCCGTCTAAGAGAATGTTATAGATGTTGCCTCGTCTACAACAGAGCGTTTCACATTTTGACTAGCGCGCAAGAGCGAAATCGCGATATGGCTTCAGAAAGCCTGCATAGACCAGAAAGTGTTCGCATTCTGCTAGCGGTCCAAAGCGGCCTGAGCACAACGAAATGTTGTTAGCCACAAACAATGCATGTGTTGGTCGGTAAATAACATTCAGCAGAACATTCGCCATTCGCTGACAATATATCCTCAAATTATTCATGTCTCAGCAAATGGTGTGCTGCTTCTAAACATCTTGACCCTTACCAAATGCGTTGTTCACCCTCTGCATGAAGCTTGATCTCATGGAAAAAGTGGTTAATTTTGCTGCAAAGTGTAGCCGGACTAGTATCAGCGGACCACTACAGTGCGTCTCCCACCAAACTAAAGCCACAATGTGGCGGTGTCAAAGAGATCCAAAACTAACAGAACTATTAATACTAAACGGGTTGAAGCTTGTGGAGGCATGTGCTGCGTTTATCGCCGCAAAACCAATGAGTGAAAGATACTACATTTGGAGCCGTGGTCTCTCGCGTACTTGCTTCGAAGGATATCCTCCACCATGCGACTTACACGATCCTGTTCGCGGGCGGCCCGCGGTTGATACATTTGATCCGGTGTCTGGATTTTGGAACAACTATTTACAAAACCTTTTTGTATGTCAATCTGATACAATGGCTACCGGCAAGCAATATTAGTGAAATGCTTTGTCGAGGAATCGCTTGACCATATCCTCACCTTTTGAAGTATCGCTGGTAGCAGCAAGATGAATTATCTTGCTCTAACGACCCACATAGACTACAATACCGGTACTGCAAAACGCATTCATAGAGACCACTACTAAAGTCCCTAATCATGGTCTCTTACCACTCTGCAAAACCTGCAGACTGATAAAAAATAGACGCGGTCGCATATGGCAAGAGCTCTACCTAGCAGCACATTTCAAACGTGCTCACATACATGCTTACCTAGTTTTAAATTGATCCACCAACGTGCACCTATCACATGCTTTGCTGTAAATTCTGAAAATTTGTTCCTATAGCTTGGTCTCTGCATCATTCACAAGATTGAACATGAATTCTCTCTCTATCCACAATACAGAAGATATCAATAGGTACGTTACACTAAC